>NC_139963.1:72826464-72828964 GCF_963993115.1 Abramis brama | reverse complement strand
ATCGTCCAAATTAAACAATTCCCCATCGTAAGTACACATTGATGTCTTAAGACACGAAACGAGCGGTTTGTGTGAGAAAACGAACAGTATTTATATAGTTTTCGTCCTCTTGTAAACACACACACCCAAATGATCAGAGGACGCGGGTGCTTCGGTCTGCGCAAGCGCCGGAAAGCGACGGAAAAGGTCAGAGGGCGCGGGCGCGGGCGGTTCGATCTGCGCAAGCGCCGGAAAGCGACGGAAAAGGTCAGAGGGTGCGGGCGGTTCGATCTGCGCAAGCGCCGGAAAGCGCGCGTGTACGTCACTCATTGTTTACACAGAATAGATTGTAGGTAAGACGGCTAATCGAAATGGTTCTAATTTGCGCTTATCCAGGATGTTTAAACCGACGTTTAAAAACGTCAGGATGTTTAAAAAAAGAAAACAATTATGTATGCTCGCGAGATTACACGAGATAATTTCCGGCGCTTGCGCAGATCGAAGCGCCCGCGCCCTCTGACCTTTTCCGTCGCTTTCCGGCGCTTGCGCAGACCGAAGCACCCGCGTCCTCTGATCATTTGGGTGTGTGTGTTTACAAGAGGACGAAAACTATATAAATACTGTTCGTTTTCTCACACAAACCGCTCGTTTCGTGTCTTAAGACATCAATGTGTACTTACGATGGGGAATTGTTTAATTTGGACGATGGGGAATTGTTTTAATTTGGACTTTGTCCATGCTGTTTTGAGACCGTGACCATAGACCTGCATTATATGACTGACAGACAAGAACGGTTTGACCTAAAAATATCAAAATTGAAACTACTGCGGAAAAAAAGACACCTACATCTTGGATGCCTTTGAGGTAAGCTAAAACATACCAAAAATTAATTTCAAAGTGAACTATCCCTTTAAGATATCGCTCTAAAATCGCAATAATTTTTGTTTGAAAATCTCGCTCTATGATCGCAATGATACCAAAGACTAAAAAAAATAGGAGTCATTCATGAATAACCTCAAAAGCGTGATTCTTTCCACAGCAATAACGGTTTATATCACTGTAGTGTGTCATATATATGTACAGTGCTATGCATAAGTTTAGACACCCATACTAAAGGTGACTAAAAAGAGGAATAAAAAATCATATTTTGGAAATTGAACTTAATGCCTTAATTTAAAAAATTAGGAAAAATCCAACCTTTAAGGACACCGATTTTCTTTGTGAATGAATAATGTATCGTAAATAAATAAATGTTCTTCCTTAAAATACAGTGTGCATAAGTGAGTACACCCCTATGTTAAATTCCCATAGAGGCAGGCAGATTTTTATTTTTAAGTATTTAAAAAAATTTTTTTTAGGATACTATGCATCCTGATAAAGTTCCCTTGGCCTTTGGAATTAAAATAGCCCCACATCATCACATAGCCTTCACCATACCTAGAGATTGGCATGTTTTTATTATTTTAGTTAGCCTAAAAGTTTGATTTGCATTGAGAGATGATCTTATGGAAAGTACCCCATGCCAATCTCTAGGTATGGTGAAGGCTATGTGATGATGTGGGGCTATTTTAATTCCAAAGGCCAAGGGAACTTTATCAGGATGCATAGTATCCTAAAAAATAAATTAAAAAAAACTAGGAAACTTCCTAACGCTTTGGGAAGGTGTCGTCCGAGAGCTGTGTTTCACCGTGGTCTGAAGCACACACACTGTTTCACTGACCGGCGAAGACCATCCCTGTCCAGCTTTATCTGGAGTCTGCGGTGGAAAGTCCATGATTGAGGACATTTCAGGAGGACAGTCCAGCATCTGATCCGTACGTCTTTTCCAGAGTTGCGAATTTCCCAGCTCTGGTCCTGTCTGAGAGGACACAAGTGCTGTGTGGGGCATTTCTGTACAATAAACAATCATATATATTATTTTTATGTAAGTTATAATTTGTAAATTTAATGTTCAAAATCAATTTCTATGTTGCTTTTTGACGCTTTGGCAATACAAAATGTATTTTTTTGTCATGCCAATAAAGCTTTCTGAATTGAATTGAATTAAGTAAGAGGAAAGAGGAGGTAGAGAGAGAGAGAGAGAGAGGGGGGGGGGGGGGGGTAGAGAGAGAGAGAGAGAGAGAGGGTGGGGGGTAGAGAGAGAGTAAGAGGAAAGAGGAGGTAGAGAGAGAGAGAGAGAGAGGGGGGGGGTAGAGAGAGAGAGAGAGAGAGGGGGGGGGTAGAGAGAGAGAGAGAGAGAGGGGGGGGGGTAGAGAGAGAGTAAGAGGAAAGAGGAGGTAGAGAGAGAGAGAGAGAGAGGGGGGGGGGTAGAGAGAGAGAGAGAGAGAGAGAGGGGGGGGGTAGAGAGAGAGTAAGAGGAAAGAGGAGGTAGAGAGAGAGAGAGAGTAAGAGGAGGTAAAGAGAGAGAGAGAGAGTATAGAGAGAGAGAGAGAGAGAGAGAGAGAGAGAGAGAGAGTATAGAGAGAGAGAGAGAGAGAGAGAGAGAGAGAGAGAGAGAGAGTGTAGAGAGAGAGAGAGAGAG
>NC_139963.1:72753964-72821464 GCF_963993115.1 Abramis brama | reverse complement strand
TAACAATTGGGGGCTCGTCCGGGAGTCTTGGCGCCCTGCTGCTCAGACCATCCTGTGCTCGGTGATTGGGGTGTGGTGTTGGGGTGTGAGTAAGGCCTAGTAGTGTTTGCACAGTAGTTGTTGTTCTGTCCTGTAGTTTGTTAGTATTTGTAGTTTGTGGTGTTCGTTGAGTACTGAATAGTGCAGGATTGTACTGGATGAGGTGTGAGCATGGCGGCTACTTCAGATGTGGCAGGCTTTATTGTGGAGCCCTCATTGGGTTCATTGGTTAACCTGCGTAAGGTTGATTTGTTAGCGCTAGCGGACTACTACAATATTACAGTTGAGAGGCAGGCTCGTAAAGCACATTTAGTAATGGTGATCAAAAGCCATTTATTGAGTCTGTCAAGGGCAGGAGTTATGGCTGTGGAGGACGTGGAAACCGAGGATGAGAGGGAGGACGAGGGCGCCGTAGAGAATCTCTCGCCTGCACGGTCGAAGGGCGGTGTGGGAGGTGGGGAAGCTCCGGTGCTTCGTACTCTGCCAAAGTACGACCCGTTGTCTCCTGTGTCCCCCGAGTCTGTAGAGGTCGCTCGGTTGAAGCTGAAAACGGCCCGTCTGGAAGCAGACCTAAAAGATAGGGAAGACAAAAGGAGGTATGAGATAGAAATTAGAAAAATAGAGGCAGACAAGGAAGCTCGAATTCACATTCGGCGAATGGAGCTTGAGGCTGGGGTGTCTTCTCATCCAGTTGGCAAGCCAGGTCATTTTGACGTGGGGAGGAACATTGCAGTGGTTCCCCCATTCCGTGAGTCTGAGGTAGATTCATACTTCTCTGCCTTTGAGCGGGTAGCTACTGCCCTACAGTGGCCAAAAGAGGTCTGGCCTCTACTCCTCCAATGTAAGCTAACTGGGAAGGCCCATGAGGTTGTGGCCTCTCTCTCTATAGAGGACAGTTTACATTATGATGTGGTTAAAGCTACCGTGCTGCGTGCCTATGAGCTAGTGCCAGAAGCTTATAGACAACGATTTAGAAATTATAAGAAAAGCGGTAGTAGAACATTTGTTGAGTTTGCCAGGGACAAAGAGTCCTTGTTTGACCGCTGGTGTGCAGCCAATAAAACATCTACTTATGAGGCTTTGAGAAATCAGATATTGTTGGAGGATTTTAAGAACAACCTACCTGAAAGAATCGTGTTGCATCTTAGTGAAAAGAAGGTGGCGACGTTGGGTCAGGCAGCGGTCCTGGCAGATGAATATGCCTTAACACATAAAACGGTGTTTACAGCATCCAGTCAGGGCAGGACATCTACTTCACCAGTGGCCGGTGCACGCTCTTCAGACCCTTCTACTGTTCCTAGGAAAGAGGAGAGGGAATGTTTTTATTGCCACCGAAAAGGCCATTTAATCTCAGATTGTTTCTTACTTAAGAACAAGCCTAAGTCACCTCCACCTGTCCGTAAGAGTGTTGGTTTAACTCAGTCTGTTTCTTACCAGGAAGCTAGAAGTGCTAGCGAGGTACTCACAAGGAAACCAGACCTGGTGTATGCTCCGTTTGTGTCTGTAGGGTGTGTTTCATGCACAGGGAAAACTGAAGACCAGAAGGCAATTAAAATCTTACGTGACACTGGAGCGGCTCAGTCAGTTATCCTTACAGATGTGTTGCCATGGTCTGATCAGACATACTGTGGTTCACATATACTTTTGTGTGGTATTGAAGCTAGCCCAATTTCTGTGCCTTTACACTGGGTTCACTTGCATTCTGATTTGGTTTCAGGTCGGTTCCGTGTTGGGGTGGTGCCTACGCTAGCAGTGGAAGGGGTAGCACTATTGCTAGGAAACGACATTGCTGGGGGTAAGGTGTCTCCAGTACTAGAAGTAACAGACAGACCACAATGTAATATCTCTGACATTGTCCTGGTTCAGAAGTATCCTCAAGTGTTCCCTGCATGTGTTTTAACAAGGGCACAGGCTCACATGCAGGGGGATACAGTGAATTTGTCTGATACTATTTTTGAACGGGTTGAAACTATAGATGTAGAGTCTAAACCAGAGGGGTTATCTTATGTGCAGGCTGAGAAAGGGGGATGCGGAGTCGCTCCCCAGTTAGGTGATGTGTTGTCATCCATCACATCAGAGAGGCTGATTGAGTGGCAAAAAGAGGATGTCAGCCTTAATAAATGCTTTGATTCTGTGGTCTCTCTTGAAAACGCAAAAGTAAAGGAGACTGCTTACCTTGTGGACGCTGGTGTTCTAATGCGTAAATGGACTGCGCATAAAACGGGTGAGGACTGGGATACAGTTTGGCAGGTAGTTGTTCCATCACCACTACGACAGCAAGTATTGTCACTGGCTCATAACCCTGCATGGTCCGGACATTTAGGGGTAACTAAAACGTACAACAGAGTCCTCCGACATTTCTTCTGGCCAGGAATAAAATCGGACATTGTGCAATACTGTAAAACCTGTCATGTATGCCAACTTGCAGGAAAAGTGAACCAACCTGTTCCTCGTGTGCCTCTTCACCCGATTCCTGTGATTGGAGAACCGTTTGAGCGGGTGATTATTGACTGTGTGGGTCCATTACCAAAAACCCGAACAGGTAACCAGTTTCTGCTTACCATTATGTGCAGCGCCACTCGGTACCCGGAGGCTATTCCTCTCCGGACAATTACAGCTAAGACAATTATTAAGAGTCTGATTAAGTTCTTTTCCACCTTTGGTCTTCCCAGAGTGATCCAGACGGATCAAGGAACTAATTTCATGTCCAAACTGTTTTCTTCTGCATTAAAAACATTGTCCATATCGCACCAGGTCTCCAGCCCTTACCACCCAGAGAGTCAAGGGGCTCTTGAACGCTGGCACCAGACGCTCAAGGCCATGCTGAGGAAGTATTGTATGGAAACAGGTGCTGATTGGGATGAGGGGGTGCCCTTTGTTTTGTTTGCTGTAAGGGAAACAGTGCAGGAATCGTTGGGGTTCAGCCCTGCTGACCTTGTGTTCGGACACACACCTAGGGGTCCGTTAAAAGTGTTAAAGGATCATGTTCTATCTGATGCTCCTAGTAGCACCCCTAAGAATGTGTTACACTTTGTAAGTCAGATGCGGGAGAGGCTGCATGCTGCCTGCATGCTAGCTCAGGAGTCTCTCTCTTCCTCTCAGTCACGTATGAAAAAACAGTATGATAAACAAGCAAAAGACCGTGCGTTTTTGCCCGGGGATCAAGTACTGGTTTTGTTACCAATCCCAGGTTCATCACTGTCTGCCAGTTTTTCTGGACCGTATGTTGTGGAGCGCAAAGTCAGTGATACTAATTACATTATCAAAACACCAGATCGCAGGCGCTCTTCTCGTTTGTGTCATGTCAACATGCTTAAAGCCTATCATGTGCGTAACACTTCCGACAACCCCTCTAGTGTTCCGGTTCAGTCTGCGGGATCCAGCATGGCGTTGGTGGTTCCTGTGCCTACTGTGGACCTAGAGGAGAACAATAATGATGGTTTGGAATTGCGTCACTCATTACAACAGTGTAAACGTCTTAGTAATTCAGAGATGTTACAAAACTTACCTTCATTAATGGAACATTTGGATGACCGTCAAAAAGATGATCTTGTGTCTCTAATACATTCTTTTCTTACTGTGTTCCAAGATGTACCTAAGAGCACGTCTGTTTTGGCGCACGACGTGGATGTAGGCAATACATCTCCTATTCGCCAACATCCCTATCGGGTAAACACAAAAAAACGTGAGTTAATGAAAGGTGAGGTTGACTACCTGTTAAAACATGACATGGCAAAACGTAGTCACAGTGCTTGGAGCTCCCCGTGTATTTTGGTTCCGAAACCAGACGGCACGTCCCGTTTATGTACAGACTACCGTCGAGTAAATGCAGTAACTGTGCCAGATTCCTATCCGCTGCCTAGGATAGAAGACTGTATTGACCGGATTGGTTCGGCTGTTTTTGTAAGTAAACTCGACTTGCTTAAAGGTTATTGGCAGGTGCCCCTAACCCCACGGGCTTCTGACATTTCGGCTTTTGTGACCCCCGATAACTTTGTACAGTATACAGTTATGCCATTTGGAATGTGCAATGCACCTGCTACATTTCAGCGTTTAGTTAACATTGTGTTTGATGACGTTCCCAACTGTACAGCTTACCTTGATGATGTAGTAATATACTCACCCACATGGGATGAACATCTTTCCACGTTGAGGTTGGTGTTCCAGCGTTTGGAAAACGCTTCGTTAACCCTCAACTTGGCTAAATGTGAATTTGGTAAAGCTACTGTAACATATCTGGGGAAACAGGTGGGTCGTGGGCAAGTGCGTCCCATTGCTAGCAAAGTGGATGCTATTGTTAACTATCCTGCCCCTAAAACACGCCGTCAGTTACGTCGATTTCTTGGAATGGTGGGTTACTACCGGACTTTTTGTAAAAACTTTTCAACTGTAGTAGCACCCCTAACCACCTTGCTCAGTCCTAAAGTACCTTTTAAATGGTCCGCAGAGTGCAGCTCTGCTTTCGAGTCAGCAAAAGCACTGCTTTGTAGCGCTCCTGTGTTAACAGCTCCTAACTTTGATAAACCTTTCAAGCTGGAGGTAGACGCCAGTATGGTGGGGGCTGGGGCGGTCCTTTTACAGGAAGATGAGGAAGGAATAGATCGGCCAATTAGTTTTTTTTCCAGGAAGTTCAATCCGTGCCAGTCACGGTACTCTACCATTGAACAAGAAACGCTTGCTTTATTGTTGGCCTTACAGTTCTTTGAGGTATATGTCGGTTCTAGTGTTGTGCCTGTAAGAGTATTCACAGATCATAATCCTCTTACATTCCTCAAAAGACACAAGCCTCATGCGGTGGGCTCTGATCCTACAGGGATACAATGTTTGTATCACTCATGTTAAAGGAACTTCCAATGTAGTTGCAGACGCGTTGTCCCGTGTTTACCAGGACTAATTGTGTGCAAAAGGTGGTTTGCACACCTTTTGGTGGGGGCGTGTTACATCCCCAGAGTTCTGGGTTCGTTTTATAGTCATTTTTTCTGGTATTGCTTGTGGTTTGTGTGTTTGTGTTTTTCTACCAGGTAAGATGGCTTCTGTGACTGTTCCTGCAGCTGATTGGTGGCTCAACGGCTGATTGGGACTTGGAACTCCGCCCACTCATCAGTGGCTGCAGCTGGCTGGGCTCTTTAAAAAGCTCAGTTTGGGATCAGTTCTTTCTCTCTGTTCCTGCTTTTGGTTTGGTTTGTACCCTGTGTATGTTTGGTTTTTCTGACATTTTTGTTTGAAACATTTGAGAATAGTTAAATTGTTTTTGTGTGTTAGTAAATCTAACTTGTGTTTCATTTTTTTTTTGGAACTTGTAGTAGCAGGACGGAGCACTTGTTGTTTGTGAATTTTTATAATTTGTATTAATTACCTTTTTTTTTCTCTATTGTTTATAGGGAGTTGGGGAGTAGATTTAGAGCTACCCCGGGGTATACATACATCACCCATAGGTATACTTCTCTGTCTAGAAACACCAGCTAGACCTGGGCGGACCACCAGCTGTAATTTTGGTTAGGGCGCCTTGATCGTGTGCCAGATAGAGATTGTATTTTTTTTTTTTTTATTTATTTTATTTTATTTTGGGGATTAGTATAGGTTAGGGGTGGGGTCCCTTTTGTTTATTTCTTTTTTTTGGTTCGTCCAGCCCTCCCCTTTTCCCAGGGAATTATTATTGTTTATTATTGTTTATTATTTACAATATTACCGTGGTTAAATAAAAGCTTTGTTTTTATACGGTATTTGGTGTTTGTGTCCTTTTCTCGTGCCGCGACTCCATACCTCCTTTGCTGGCATCGGTGGGCCTGAGCAGTGGGTTGTCCGGCTCTCCTCCCTTTGGGGGAGCTAGAATGTAACAGCTGCTTCTACGTTGTCACTCGTTGATCGCAACAACGTTTAGATATTTATCATGCCATGCCAAAGCTTCTCAGAACTTATAACACCTCCCATGATTCAATGAGAACTTCTAATTAAGAGATACGGCCACTTCCGGTTAAGAATTAGAGTGTCAATATCTCATGACCCACACATAACAGAGACATCAGAGTAGACTCGTTGGAAAGGTGAGAACCAAGGAGGTTTCCAAGGAGTCTACTCTGATGTCTCTGTTATGTGTTGGTCATGAGATATTGACACTCTAACTCTATATTCTATAATTCTAATTCGGCCAGATATCAATATCTTCAAACCACCTAAACCACTCAAAGCCAGGACCAGACCCCTCCAAAACCACTAAAACCTAACCCAAACCACCCAAAACCACTCAAAACCAGGACCAGACCCCTCCGAAACCACTAAAACCTAACCCAAACCACCCAAAACCACTCAAAACCTGGACCAGACCCCTCCAAAACCACTAAAACCTAACCCAAACCACCCAAAACCACTAAAACCTAACCCAAAACCACTCAGAACCTGGACCAGACCCCTCCAAAACCACTAAAACCTAACCCAAACCACCCAAAACCACTCAAAACCAGGACCAGACCCCTCCAAAACCACTAAAACCTAACCCAAACCACTCAAAACCAGGACCAGACCCCTCCAAAACCACTAAAACCTAACCCAAACCACCCAAAACCACTCAAAACCAGGACCAGACCCCTCCGAAACCACTAAAACCTAACCCAAACCACTCAAAACCAGGACCAGACCCCTCCAAAACCACTCAAACCTAGAATTTCAGGGTCCTACAACATTCCGTCTCCTTACGGGCGTTGCATTTGGATGGCTATAACAGGGTCATTTAGAAAATGAACTCGAAAGCCTTTAAATCCTAAATGAAAACTCAGAACTTCACAAAAATTGGTGAGCATATGTGAAATAACATTGTAAACAAGCATGCACAATTTTATGGAGATCAGACCATAGGTGGCGCTATAACTGTTAAAAAGCTTTGAAAACCATATATTTCCTATGTTAAATTGGCTGGAAATGGTCTTTTCCATGTATGATGTCAGTGGTTAAATGGTTGCCAAATAAAACTTAATGTCTTTTTATGCATTTGTGCTTAAAGGCCTTAAATGCTTGAACCCCGATAAATGCTGCTTGCAGCTTTAATTTAAAATTGGAATTTCTCTGAAATTAAAAAACTTTGGGAACTTTTGGGATACTGGAAGTACACAACTGCAGGAAATATATCACACTTTGCAAGTGATTTTTGGTTATTTTAAAAAAAAATTCAATCTTACATAATGTAGCTTTAAACACCTTACATTTTGATTCCCTGTTAACTGTAGTAACAAACTGTCAGAATAATATACCCATTTATTGACATTTAGCGAGAAACCTTATAATTTAGAAAATAAAATCGTATGTCAGAGGTTATGTCAACCTTCAACAATAAGGGTGTCCTCCCTTGAGATGTAGCCACATCCTCCAGTGTCTCATTGCATCAACCAAAACCATTGTATCATTTAAAGAAATAGTGCATCTTTAATTAACACAAAATATATACAATTAACACAAATTTAAAATGCTTGAACTTCTTTTACACACAAGCTCAAACAAGACCAAAACAATGGATTTGTACTGCCAAATTTACCAATGCTTTAACACTGTATGTCAGAACAGATAACACCATGTTCTAAACCTAACCTTACAGGCTAAAGTCAAGGTAAACAGCTGTTTATATTGTGAATTGAAACACAAATATATCCCCTGTATTTTATCCTATTGTTACTGAGAAACAGCTGATTGAATTATGCAATAATATAAATCACAGCTGATTCCCATCTAGGAAACACACTCAGGTGTTGAGGTTCTTTCAATCGCATGACCATATGGTATACTGTAACCGTACATTCTATAAAGCACTCTGAGATGGGTCTTTTTTTATTGAATTTCTGCAGCAAAAGACCTACAGTAAACCCAACAAAACAAAAATGTAGAGAGGCTTCAAAAGAAACTGCAGTGCAAAACACAATCTATGATCAATACAATATACTGTCTGTTGTATAAGGGCATACCTGACACGTATACAATAATGCAGTTTCTGTAATTCCATCTGATGTTAGTGTTTTTATGACATTGTGCTATGATTGACTAAATCTTCCTGTTGGACGGCTATGTTATTTGATTTTGAGACATGTTTGCAGTGTTTTGGTAGGCATAGTGTATTATTGTATTTAGAAAATTAGTGTTGGAGCTTAGTTTACAGTGTGTGAGTTTGAGCATGAAATGAACTGTTTTGCCAATTGTGTGTTGTAGGTGTGTTGGTGCGTTAAGAGTTTAGGAAATTTGTTAAAAGTATTGAAAAAAATTGTCATAGCGATTGTAAAAAACTGTACTTGTCTTTGAAGGCAGAAGTAAAAATTTCTGAGGGAATGATTCTTCTATGGCATCGATGTTAAAATCCCCTTTTAGTAGATTGAATGCAGGTAAGATGGGACACTTGTCATTTAGATACAGTACCTAGATGTTTCTTTCTTTTTATTACTTTTGTTAACTTTATGGTCCGACTTTAATATTTCATTTTGAATACAGTTGATATGTGTTATTTGCAAGGTATATACCAATAAACATTTTGCGATCTCATTCTCATTCTACTCTCAGTATCCTGGGCTTGACTGAGACCTGGATTCGTCCAGAAGACTCAGCAACCCCCGCTGCTCTCACTAGCAATTTCTCCTTCTCTCACTCCCCTCGCCAGTCTGGCAGGGGTGGGGGCACAGGGCTTCTCGTTTCTAATAATTGGAAATACTCAGCGCTCTCTTCTCTATGCAACAACAACTCATTTGAATATCATGCCATCACACTTACAACTCCCAATAAGATCCATATTGTAGTCATTTATCGCCCCCCAGGTCAGCTGGGTAACTTCGTAGAGGAGCTGGATGTGCTGCTGTCCTCTTTCCCTGAGGACGGCACCCCACTTCTAGTCTTCGGTGACTTCAACATTCATCTCGGAAAGCCACATGCAACAGACTTCATCTCTCTCCTAGCCTCTTTCGATCTCAAACGACTCATCACCACAGGTACTCACAAATCAGGCAACCAACTGGACCTGGTTTACACACGCAACTGCACCACAGACAACATTTTGGTGAGACCTCTCCATGTTTCAGATCATTTCCTCATTACTTTAAGTCTACAACTCTCTACCCCTGCACCACCAACCCCACCACCAGTCACCTTCAGGCGAAACCTGCGCTCACTTTCCCCCTCTCATCTTTCCTCTGCCGTGTCATCTTCTCTTCCCCCACCCTCACAATTCTCATCTCTGGATGTGAATACCGCAACGGATACCTTATGCTCTACTCTAACCTCTTCTCTAGACAATATCTGCCCTCTCTCCTCCAGGCCAGCACGCGCTACTCCCTCTAACCCCTGGTTATCTGAGGTTCTTTGTGAACACCGGACCGAACTCAGGGCAGCAGAGAGGAAATGGCGCAAATCAAAAGACGCATCTGACCTGAGTATGTATAAATCTCTCCTCTCTTCATTTTCTGTTGATGTTCATGCTGCAAAATCTTCATACTTCCACAACAAGATCAACAGCTCCTCCAACACACGATTACTATTCAAGACATTCAACTCTCTCCTCTGTCCACCTCCACCACCACCCGCCTCCTCTTTAACTGCTGACGATTTTGCGAACTTCTTCACCAACAAAACAACAACTATCAGCAGTCAGTTCTCAGCTCCACACACACAGAAACCCAGACTGACCCCTTCCACAGCCAATAACCCTCTGTCTCACCGCCTCTGAGTTTCAAGTGCACAAGTTAGTTTTGCACCTGATATATCGCGAAAAGAGTAGCAAAAGTCAAGGCGCGAAATTTGAAATTGCAGTGACAGATTTGAGAAGTTGCAAGTGCCTAATTGAGGTAGTACCGCGAATTTGAATGTAAGATTAAACGCAAAATATATATTACAAGTTTGTGTCTGTCGTTGTATTTCTGTGAATGGCATTTTACACATTTGTGTCAACTTGTCTGCAGCTTCAGAATACAGGTTTGTGACTATTGTTTGCCAGTGCAAATTTCAACATTCAACTTCAGATTTTTATTTTACAGGTTTTCACATTGGAGCTGTGAGTGTAAATGTTCATGTACAAGTACAAATATTTATTGTACAAGTTCTCAAATTCACATCTACGTGCTCTCGAGTTTTGCTACTATTTTACCTTCATAGCCTCCAGCGTAGACAACTACGCTTCAAGCACAAGACTGTCACGCGCTTCACATGTGTTCAGTCGACGTGCAGCGAGTGGGTCTGTTTACAAGAAGATTGCGATGTCACGCAGATGTGCTGTTCCTGGCTGTGGGCAAACAACATGTTTGAATAATATACGCTGCTGAAAGATCCAGACGTCAGGGGAAGATGGATGCAGTTTATTTTTCGCGGACGTCCCAGTCACGGCAGTGTTAATTTAAGCGTGTGTTCTCCACATTTCAAGGATGAGTGACAGTTGAGAACAATCGCAGTTTTATGCTGGCTTTGCCAGAAAACTTTTGTACAAGATAAGGCCGTGTGGACTATTCTGGGCTCAACAACGACGACGCAAACTGTAAGTAATGTAGGCTATTTAAAACTTACAACTTTTTTAAAACGTTAATTGCAGTTTAATTCATTATGAATAATCACCATGTTTTTACTTATTGTTTTCATGACCGTCATGTTCATGCCCCGTATGCTATTAAAAGATGTAGCAGCTAGGCTGTCAAACTGACAAAATAGTTTCACACTTTCTATGTGGACGGGCTGATGCATTCTTAGTTGTGTTGATGGTTCATTTCCTCTGATTCAGACTCAAACATCATTGCAATCGCCTCGCACGCATCACCCGTTACTATGGTAACGGTAAACAGCTCCGCAAAATCTGCATGTTTTGACAAGGGGGCATTAACAATTGATGCATAGACACTGACGTTAGCCAATCATAACAGTGGGCGTTAACACTGAACTCTTAAAGGGGAAACAGCCCCAAAACAGACTGTTTGAATCAGAGCATGAGAAACAGGGTGGGAAAAGGTCATAAATCACTCAATTTTAAACGTTTTTTGTCCAAAAAACTATAATAATACTATAATTGCACCTAAGGGAACATAATAAAAGAAAAGAAAAAACCACGTCATGACCCCTTTAAAATATACCCTCAACTGTTGTCAAGGCAACACTCCACCTGTGTTGTTGTGTCAAAACCCCCACAGAACAGAGGGGCGGGGTGAGCAAAGCTCATTATCATTTAAAGACACATGCACTTAAACTGCGTGCTGAAAACAGAGCTGTTTTTGACCAGGTAAAATTAGTGTTTTTTTTACAATACTAATGAGAATTTTGAATTAAAGGAGAACCCCAGTCAATTTTAACATTGAGCTAATTTTTTTGTAAATTTGGAGTGCCGTCAGTACAGAGGACAACGACAAAAATCGGTGTTGCCTACACCGTGTTATCCTCTTTTTAAAATTTGCACCCTGTTGACTTCAATGGGGCAAGTTTCGAGAGTCTCCACTGTAGCTTAGTTACCTATGATCACGCGCGTGAACTCGACAATTGATTACTGTGGACTTCGACCGAAAACAGGAAGTAAAGACAGGTATGAGCACTGGCTGAATTAACTTTTTAACATTTTTATTCATATCTTTCACATCTACTGCAGTCAGATTCACCGTGTTCACTCTGAAGGAATCACTCACATGGCTGTGCACTTGTAATGACACATCAAGGATGTTAAGAGGCTAAAAGCAGGTTTAAATATTGCCCCATTGAAGTCAACAGGGTGCAAATTTTAAAAAGAGGATAACACGGTGTGGGCAACACCGATTTTTGTCGTTGTTCTCTGTACTGACAGCACTCCAAATTTACAAAAAAATGAGCTTAATTGTAAAATTGACCGGAGTTCTCCTTTAATGTATATTACAAACTTTTAATTTAGACCCTAAATAATCATATTAACAACAAAAATGCCATTATATGACCACTTTAATATAAAAAAGGAATATTTTATTAGTATATGAAAATAAAACAATGACAGGTGTATTAATTGTTTTGGCATGTTATCAAGCTGCTGATGTTTATATTTAGCCTGACTTCGTCATACTCATATTCTAGGCAGAATGCGAGTCTGATACTGCTCCATAGGGCTTTGATTATGAGGAGTGTTTTAACCGAACCAGGAAAAAAAAAACTCTGCACTCAATTGGATAGACCTACAACCAATCAGAGCAACGCAGTAAGTGACAAATGCCTTGATTGCAGGTCTCTGTTCGTCTTTTAAAATGAATGCGCTATCGATTTCTTTTATAACAGACGCGATAGCGGAATCTAAACATCTCAATTCTCCAGCTGCAGTCATCTTTGTTGAAAACCAATTCAACCCAAGCAGATCATCTGTCCATCATCGATTAAAGCCCGCCCTGGCAATTTGATTGGCTCGGCCTTCTGGGAGCCGAGCATAATTACTCCTCAATGGGCCGAGTTCAGACCGAACTTCCCGACCAAAAAATGTTGTGGGCGGGGTTCGGGCTGGCACCCAGGCTAGTTTATATTCAGTTTGTAAGAGACTCATTTAACTTTTCAAAGTATTTAGAACTTTCTTTTTGTTTGAGTTTAAAGTTTAAAAGTCCAGTTTAAAAAAATATTTTCATCTAGGCAAACTTTTTTAACTGAAACTTGGCTGGGATTTCTATTTCTATTCTATAGCAAGCCAAGCGGTTGTTGAAAAAAATATTTCCCAGCATACTTTGCCATGACACTTGAAAGGGAGAGTAAATGTTAAGTCAAGTCACGTTTTTTTTTACAATACAGATAGTTTTAAAGCAGCTACATTGATTACAGGAAAATAATGCTTGTTTATTGAATAATTGATTGTTTCTGATGTACAGCAGATCTAAAAGAAAATGGTGTTTTAAATCTTATATAATTGCTATGCTTTGTTAATGTGATCAAAGCATTGTGTTATCAATTAACAAGTTAGCATATATTGAATTAGCTAGTTAAAGATAGCCAAGTTTTTCACTATTAAAAAGTTTTAAGTCAAGATTAATTTTAAGTGAAAATTATTTTAAGCTAGCATAATCAAATATTTCAAGCTAAAAGCAATTAAAATGTACAACATAAAAATCTGCCAGTTCTGCTTACTTAAACTGAATTTCTTAACTTTCTTTATTCTTTATTTTTCAAGGATAACCCCTTGAGATGCACCATCTCATTTTCGAGGGGGTCCTTTACATTACAAAGAAACCAGCAACAAAATGGAAAATCATAATTAAAGTAAATACTACACAAGACTATAGCAAACATTTAAATACAGTAACATTCATATACACGCACACACTAACAATGCTCCCACAAACCTAATCCCTTCACTTTTAGCCCATACCATAATCGAAGAAATCAATGAGCCATCTGCGAACATGCAAATACAAAAACAAGGTATAAATATGCTTACACACTTCACTATACGCATACAGGTACATAAATACAAACATGTACAATATAAACAAAAATAAAATTAAAATTAAAATGAAAAGAAAGAGAGATCAGAAACAGGAACACGGTGTTTGAAAATAAGTAAGAAGAGATGATTTGAAAACATATAAGGTAGTTATAGATCTGAGCGAGCAGGGAAGATTGTTCCAGTCTGATGGAGCTTTAAATTTGAACGCACGACGACCTACTTCTTTGCAAATTCTGGGTACATAAAAGAAGAGCTGATCCGTATGCCTTAAATTGTACTGTGTATTAAAAGAAATTAGGTAACATTTCAAATATGGAGGGAAATACAAATGAATACACTTAAAAATAAGTAGTAACCAGTGAAATTGCCTTCTTGACTTGGGAGCCAGCCAGCACAAAGACTCATACATTTGGCAGTGGTGAGTTCTATAAGGACATCTGAGCACAAATCTACAAAGACTATTATAAAGTACAGAGATAGGACGAAGATTTGAATCAGTAGTATTCCCGTATATAGTATCAGCATAATCAATTATTGGAAGTATCAATTGCGTAATTATTCTTTTTCGAACCTGTTGTGAAAAGCAATCAACAGAGCGATAAAGTGACTTCAATTGACCATATATTTTCTTGCAGATTGAATTAATATGAGGTTTGAAGGAAAGCTGAGTATCAAGCCAGAGACCAAGATATTTAAACTCTTCAACTTTTGTTAAAGCTGTTCCATCGAGAAAACTAATAGACAAGCTTTTAGATATAGGCAAGGAATTAGGTCGAGAGCAAAACAACATAGTGTAAGATTTGTTTTTGTTCAAGAGAAGTTTATTAGAAGAAAACCATTTTTGAACTAAGTTAAAATCAGATTGAAGAGAGTATTGAATTTGTGAGACTTCAGCACTGGATGAATATATTACAGTGTCATCTGCATATAAGTGAATTAAACTATCTGGACAGATTTGCGGTAGATCATTAATAAAGATGGAAAATAAGAGAGGACATAAGGATGAACCTTGTGGAACTCCTTTATCAATAATTTTGAAACCAGACTGGCTGCCTTGAAAAGTAACGCATTGACTTCTGTGATGAAGAAAATAATTAAAAAATAATAAAGAATCAGAAGAAAGACCAATAGCATATAATTTGTCTAAGAGAAGATAATGATCAACCATATCAAATGCTTTGGTAAGATCAATAAATATAGCACCTGTCAGCATATTACTGTCTGATGCTGACAGTATGTCATTTGTGAATTTTAAAAGAGCAGTGGTGGTTGAAAAATTTGATCGAAAACCAGATTGATGTGGAGATAATATGTTTTGGTCATTAAGATATTTAGAAAGTTGATTAAAGATTAATTTTTCAAAGATTTTTGTTACACTATTGATAATTGAAATAGGTCTGTAATTATTAATATCTGTGATATCACCTCCTTTATGAAGAGGAATTACTCTGGCACAATTCCATGATCGAGGTGTTTCGCAAGTTGCCAATGATAAATTAAATATATCAGCCAATGGAAATGATATAACATGAGAGGCAAGTTTAAAAAACTTGATCTCAAGACCATCTGGACCAGCACTGCATCCGGGGTTTATGCCATCAATAACCTGCTGAACATCATCTGGAGTAATAATATTAAAGCAAAATGATCTTTTGAACCTATTTTGAGTCAGAGAAACATCAGAGTGAGGAGGAAATGAAAGAGAACTGCCAACTGTAGAGAAGTGCTGGCTGAAGGCCTCTGCAATTAATAAAGGTTCACTAATAGTTTCATTATTTACTCTAATATGGGAAATAAGGTTTTTTATGGGTTTGTTGGTTATAGAATTAATTCTCTTCCAGAATTGCTTTGGGTTCTTAAAGTCAGTTGATAAACAATCCTTATAGTAATTTGCTTTAGCATTTCTAGTAATAGTTTTACATTTATTCCTTAGTTCTTTATAAGCATCCCAATCAGCAGAATCATTTGATATACAATATTTTTTCCATGCCTTGTCTCTTTGTTTAAATAAGTGTATGAGATCTCCTTTGATCCAAGGTAAGTGTCGACCCTTAACCTTGATTGATCTCCAAGGAGCATGTTTATCTATTATCTCAACAAATTCAGTATAAAAATAATTCCATGCATCTTCAACAGATGGAATTAACTGAAATCTCTCCCAATTTATATCTAGTATGTCTTGAATAAAGTGTTCAGGCTTAACGTTATTCCATTTCCTTACTCTAATTAATTTTGGAGGAAGATGAGGCAATTTGATTTTCCAAATGCAATAAACAATAGAGTGGTCACTGAGAGAATCCGGTAATACCCCAGATTTTAAGATTCTACCAGGATGAGAGACCAAAATCCAGTCAAGCAAAGAAGAGGAACTAGGACCAACTCTAGTGGGTTCAGTTATGAGTTGAGTTAAATTTATGCTGTTAAAAAGATTGCGATCTTTATGAGAGGAATTAGCTAGCCAATTCGAATTAAAATCACCTAATATGATTTTTTTCACTAGCACAATCTAAAGAATTAATAGTAGACAAGATACATTCAGTGGTTTCAGCAGGAGCATTAGGAGGTTTATATATATTTCCTATTATAAGTCATTTGTTTTCATGGAAAATAATTTTAACAAAGAGGCCTTCAAAATGCAGGGGATTCTCACTTGGCAATACAAGTTCTGCAGTCAATTTTGAGGATACATATATTAAGAGGCCCCCACCTCTTGAGCCCCTATCTTTCCTGAATAAAACATAATTGTCAAGTCTGACTTCATCATCAGAGATCTCACTGTTTAACCAGGTTTCGGAAAGAGTAATGATATGTGGATTATTATAAGCGAGCCAAGCTCTCAATAAATCCATTTTAGGAGGCAAACTCCTAATATTCAAGTGAATAACAAATAAACCCTTAGTGAAGTTCATTACTCATAAATATTAAAATTAATATACACATAATATGAAAGCAAAAAATGATCATAAAGCATCATTGCAGGTTATTGTATAGAGCAGTAGGGGGCATGTGAAGAGAAAGGCAGTAGGAGAGCAAACACACACACACACACACACACACAGACAGAGTATGCACATAAACCTGTAAGTGCACCGCTCAGTCTGCATAACCCATTAGCAAACATAATAATAATAATAATAATAATAATAATAAAAAAAATAAATAAATAAAATATATATATATATATATATATATATATATATATATATATATATATACATACATATACACATATATACACACATATATACATATACATATACACACATATATACACACACATACACATACACACAAACATATATATATATATATACATATACATATATATATATATATATATATATATATATACATATATATATATATATATATATATATATATATATATATATATATATATATATATATCGTCGCTGTCGGGCGGAAACCTCGTATGTCCAAATTTGGTCAATTTCATATTTTTCCACAAATCGATGCTATTGGTCAGTCCCCACGTGGTTCTGTTATTTTTACAAATTATTAACCAATCTAAAGTGTTGAAAATAGCTTGAGAGCAAATCTCGTAACTCCATTGGACACTTAAACTGTCTAAGAATCCTCATAACTCCACCTCTTCTTCACTCCGCTGCAGGAGTTTACGCGGCATAATCAGGCATTTTGTCTCCTCAGGATTGAAAGTGGCAACGATAAGAAATCCTCGTCTAGTAACACGTAAAGCAAGCCTTAACTTTGATTTTTATCTGTGTTAAACTATGAGTTATTGATATATTTTAAATGTCTACGTATATAGGCTTATTATTACTAGGCTTATTATACGTGTGCATTGTTTTAAAATGTATCTAATATAATACTTGAATTGAAATAAATGTTTTGGATACCAGCATTAAATTATTGTTTTTATTATTATTTTACTGACTCGAAGTTGGCACTGTGCATGTAAAATACCCCAAGTAGCAGGTTTTATTTATGGGAGAAAAAGGGTCTGTCTAACGTTAACGTTTCTGGTGCCAGTAGCAGCTAAGCCTATCATTGCATAACTCTGTCTGTTTTTTTAGACAATAACGAGTGAAAATAGTTAGGTTAGGTTAGATACATTTGAGTAAGCTTGTTTTGTTAAAAATCGATTGCTGTAATGCTTTGGTGCAGAAGGAAGCCCGTGAGCCACGGTAAGTTTGCGTGCAGATTAGGCAAATTTCCGCCTATTAGACAGCCTAGTTACCTCATCGTTTTTTGTTCTGCTTCATGTAGCTCTTAAACCTTTAAAATAGAGTTTAGGAAGATGTATGTAACCACAGTCGTTAGCTTTGGTTAACTATTGAAGCCTTTTCTCTTGTCAAAAGGCTCAACGCGACCGCCGACTTTGTTTGCGTGCAGATTAATTTCCGCCTATTTTAGACAGCCTAGTATTTTGGTATTGCGCACTCATATCTCTTAAACGTTTAAAATAGTTTAGGAAGATGTATGTAACCACAATCATTAGATTTGAATAGCTCTTAAAGCCTTATATCTTGTCAAAAGGCTCAATGCGACCGCAGACTCTGATGAACACTGCTGGCAGCAGCGACATCTGTGTCCATACCATTCTAATCAATGACAGCGTAACCTCGTATCTCCCTGCTCCCAAGTCATAAAGCTCGTATCTCCGATTAAACATGATTTTGGGGAAATGTTGTGTTAATGTTGGTATACAACAGTATATGATAGCAATATAAGTTATAATACCAACTTTAACGATACAATGTTTAATAACTCAAAAAATATGCAGTTTTTTTAATTTCCTGAAAAATAATGGTTTTGGAGATACGAGGATTCCGCCCGACAGCGACGATATATATACACACACACATATACATACATACACACACATACATATACACATATACATATATATGCATATATATACACATACACATACTTGCATAAATAAACGAGGTCACTTTCTGCAGGAATAGTTATATAGTATAACCATAACTGTATAAAAATCATCAAATGACATAACGTCAAACAATAATAATAATAATGATAAAAATAAAATAGTAGACTATAAATGCTACTTTATTTAATTTATTTAATAAATCAAAGTATCAATTGCATATATCAGACTTATAAATATCTATCCTTTCCCATTTAGGAGACGAAGACTAACCCATCTTTTAGTATTACGCCATTTGATTCATATTATATGGCAAACAATAGTAAAACAACACCAACCCCTTCTACTCCCAGCATTGATTTGTAAATAAGAAACAAAAAGACAGCGGTCACTCAAATAGCACTTATGCCAATAACAATACAAATAATAAATAATAAGTTCAATGCCAGTCCGACGAGGAAAGTACCCACTGGAAGAAGAAAGAGAAAAAAAAAAGAAATTTTTTTTTTTTTTTTTGAAAGAATTCATCAGCAAGCTGAGTATTGTGCTGCCATTAGCACTAGCCTTCATTTACTAACTTTAGGCTGTCATGTCAGAGTCAATGGAGGAGTTCATAAGAAAGAGTTCACCAAGGGATTCCTCAGCTTCCTCAGGAGTACGAAAGAAATGTGTCTTACCAGCAAAGGCAACTCTCAGTGTGCAAGGATAGATCAGTGCATACTTAATGTACCGATCACGAAGCTTTTTCTTAACCGCATCAAACCCTCGGCATCTCTGGACCAGAGCAGTGGAGAAGTCCGGATAAATGAAAACACGAGCTCCTTTGAACTGTAGGGACTCTTTCTTCTCCCTGGCTAGTTTCATTACTTTTAGCTTATCCTAGAAATAGTGAAACTTTACCAGGATCGGCCTGGGACCCTTGGCTCTGGAGATGTCCTGCATACCTGTACGATGACAGCGCTCAATCACCGGAGGAGAGGAGAAATTCGCTTCACCTAGAAGCTGTAGAATCAAGTGTCTCACGAAGCCAAGGATATCTCTGGCCTCTGCCCTCTCTGGAATGCCGATGAATCGTAGATTGGAGCGTCTGCTTCGGTTCTCTGCGTCCTCTGCCCATGATTTCAGCTCAGTGTTTTCCTTTTCAAGCACTTTTACCCGTTTGACCAGCTCTGTTATATCATCCTCATTTGAGCTGACTCTCTGCTCCAGCTCGATAACCTGCTCTCCAAACATTTGAAGCGATCCATCTATTTTGGCCAGGTTGGCTCCAAGTGAATCAATTTTGGCATCCAAGTGTGAAATCATCTCTAGCTTCATTTGCTGCATCATGTCCAAAATACTTTGGAGAGTAATTGTTTCATCACCCATTGAGAGGCCGGTTTCTTCCCACTCGCACAAAGAGAAGAATATGTTCCAATAACTTATTGGTTTGAAGCTGGAGATTGGTTTAGTTTGCTTATCTTGATATAACTCTAGTAGATCCTTGAAGAAAATCGTTTTGTAGTGGAAAAATTATGTCACAATGACCTCAATTAAGCAAAAACATTGGGCCAGCAGACTGAGCTTGCAGCACACACTCACACCACGGCGGCCATCTTGTTTAGGAAGCCATCTTGTTTAGGAAACCATTAAAAATGGATGAAACTGATTGTGCAGTGCAATTTTATATTGCAATATCACAACATATGGACTGTGACACATACGCTTCTATACACAACATATGCCAATAAAGAAGCATTAACTTTTGACTTTCACAGATGGTTTCAATATATCAACAAGAAAAAAAAATCAATGGTAAGGAATAAAAGTTTTGAGTTCAATTGAAGGAGTTTGTCAGTACTCTAGATGTCAAGTGCTCATTTATCTGGCCATTACTGAACCTCTCACTGAACTCCACACATCTTCTGTTTTGCTAGTTTACATGAAGCTCTGAATGCAAGTCTTGCTGCCTCTTTCTCTACAGGAGTCAATGAATATGTTAATGCATTAATAACAGCTATTATCATTGAATCAGTTAAAGACAGCTTAGCTTCATGCCGTGACTCCTCTACTAAACTCCAGTATATTTTCTGCCATTCTGTTTGAGTAACCTCTTCATGCTCCTGTTTGTATAGCTTCACTTTCTCATCTAACTTCTGCTTCTGAATCTCCTGAATGTGTTTCTCTGTTTCCCCAAACACATCACTGGTGAAGTGTGTTCCTCCATTCTTTTCTACCATCTTCTCTACTTTACTGATCAGATCTCTGAACTGTGGGAAACTGGCAGACTTATTATCTAAACAGAAGAACTGGTTTCCACAACTCTCTACAAGTTCTTTAAGACCTGGATTACCGTTCTGTAGAAACTGCTCAATGGTTTTCTTTTCCTCCTCTAACTCATCTTTGTGAGTAAAGAGGATTAAAGCGTATTTTTCCATCTGTTCTCCAAACACTTCTTTGAGCTGCTGTATTGTGTTTTTCTCCTCTTCAGTGAATCGATCCACTTTAATCACGATAATAAAAGCATGTGGTCCTGGAGAGGCATATGTAATGCATTTCACTATTTCAGTAATAACCTCCTCATTAGTGAGTTCAGTATCATAAAGTCCAGGAGTGTCGATCACTGAGATCTCTTTACCCATCCTCACTTTAGTTTCTGCCTGACACTGTTTCGTCTGAGAGTCCGAGCTGACGGAGGAGTCAAACACTTTTTTGCCGATGATGGTGTTTCCAGTGGCACTTTTCCCAGATCCAGTTTTTCCCAGCAGAACCAGTCTGATCTGGTCTTTCCTCTCAGGAATCTGATGCTCATCTTCAGCTGTTGAACTTTCTCCTGAAACTACAACACATCAATCACATCAATGTGCAATTTAATTAAATACAACCTTCTCTATCAGCTCTTCTCTTTTAAGATCAGTGATATTTACATATCAGGCATTAGCAGATGTTCTTCATAGGGTCATGAAATGCATTTTAAGTTGTTTTAAAATGTTTCCTGAGGTGCACTTTTCAAATTGTCATAATTTAGAAATAAAAGGCATTTTTCCTACCCTGATTTTAGCCTCTGATTTGAACGCTCTGTTTGAAGGGGCGTGTCTGTGTGAGACTGTAAACGCCCACTGCTGTGATTGGCTAACAGCTTTGCATATGAAATAATTATTACACCTGAAACCCTCCCAAAACATTTTAATCCTCCATTTCATGACCCCTTTAACTAACAGGAGCCCAACAAATATTGTTACATTTAATAAACAGGTTGACATAACCCAGGGGTGTCAAACTCATTTTCTACCTGGGCCACACCAGTGTTACTGAATATCTAAAACCAATTTTGTTACTCAGTATATTTAGAAATACCACAAATTCAAACTATTATTGTTTTTATTAAGAATGTGCAGCTCTGAAAGCAATACTTGTAATTATTACTGTTATTACAAGATGACAACACGTGAGGTTCTACTTTAGGCTGTTCACATTCTCAGAGTCGGATTTTGTGATTATATAATCTGTAGACAAACCACATTTCTTAAAGTACTTTTTATTCTCGCAGTGGATGCATCAGATTTCCTGACAGAAGTTAAGAAATTACTGTTGTGGCCTGTGCTACAAAACTGTCAACCTCTGCAGCACCAGTGCTATGTGCAAAAACAAAGATCATGTACAGCCCTGTGTGGCCCAAATTATAATGTATTATATAATCATTTACACCAACAGAACAACTTACAATTGATTTCAGTGTCCTTGCTGTTGCTCCTCTTCATCTGTTCCATGATATATTTCTCATCATTCTTCATCATCATTCCTTCAATCTTCTGCAGTAGTTCATGTGTCTGATCACCTGATTTACTCCTGTTATTGAAACAGTGAAAGTTTCCTCCACATTCAGTCTTCAGTCGCTGGAGATCCTCATGATCTTGTAGATATTTATCAATGGTCTGATCCAGATCCTCCAGTTCATCTCCACATGTGAACAGAATCATGATGTACTTCTGAACTGCAGGACCTAATAAACGCTTAATAAAATCCAGGATCTCTTCCTCGTTTCCCACAGGTTTCTCTAGAGGAACGGTGAGCAGAACTGCACTGAGTCCTGATGAACATCGAGAGACCAGCTGATCCTTCATCTTCTCCAGCTTCTCTTCATTCAGATCTGGATCCAGCAGATCTGGACAATCAATCACACACACCTGCTTCCCTCCGATCTGAGTTACTTCATCACACACTTCAGCTTCTTGCTGCTGCTGCTTAACTTTAAACTTTCTTTCTCCCAGTATAGTGTTTCCAGATGAGCTTTTCCCAGAACCCTTCCTGCCCATCAGAAGAACCCGGATCACTGGATCATATGGACCACAGGACATCTCTGAAAAAGACAGATAATATGGAGTATGAATATAAATATAATGTCAAGTGTATTGTCAATGTGTGATTTTTATGGCCCAAACTGACAGAATTTGCTGCGGCTTTTGTCAAAAAACGTTGTTTTGTTGTTGTTTTGCAGTGAAAACCCACCAATAATCATGATTTACTTGTGTAATTAGTATGACTGTGTGTTAAGCGTGTCTCGCAAACGCCCCGTCCCAGAGTCCTCTAATGATTATTAGTAGTAATGTTGTAATTTCTGTCTTCCTTAGTTTCCTATTGGTAGAGCTGGGGAAGTCAGGCTATAAAGCGGAAGGAGACGGGCTCTTGTCAGCCAGCTTGTTCAACGCCATTTCATCATGTTTAATTTTTATTCTTAGTTTGTAACTTTAGTTAGGAGCGAGGAGTCCCAGCTTGACTTTATTATTTGGGGTGTCTTTCTTTTTCCTCTGTTGCTGAGTTCCCCGTCTCTCATTTTTGGCTACTTTTGTGAGTCGTTTGTGTTGTAATAAATACTTTATTTTGAACACGCTAGTCGTTGTCCATCTCTTATGTTATGTGTCCCTTGACTCCTAGACATTTATATTAGGGACCGTAACAAGTGTCACAGAGTCAGTCACATCCTCAGCAGCAGACATCTCCGCTACACCCACTCGTTTCCAATCACCAGAATTCTGATCAGCAACACCAGCACCAGCTCATCAAGGACTCACCATATAAACAGTCACTTCTCAGTTCAGCTTTGTCTGGTCTTGTTGTTCCTACTACCCAAACTATTCACCCAACTACCTACCTGTCACAATCCCATCTTTAATCCTCTTCAGTCTTCACCCATCCAGTAGCAAACACTGATCATGTGAACAACAGTTCTTATATTTGTAGGTGCAGACAAATGTAAACATATCATTTAACTCAGTCACTCACCTGCTTACATCACTTGTTTCCTGCTCTTACCTGGAATAAACAACCTTTGTGGAAGTTACCTTTGTGTTGCACTCTTCTTTTTGGATTCAAGCGATGTCAGTAATCCACCACTGGGTTCCATTTGCTGAACTGGTTCAAGCTCTCCATCAATCATTTCAACCACCCGTCACTACTTTTTCACCCTCTGCATCTGCCAGTCCCATGGCCCAACCGGCGACTTACTCAGGCGAGGCGGAGGAATGCAGTGGGTTTCTGTTGCAATGCTCGCTGTTCTTTGAGATGCAGCCCCAACTCTTCCACAATGATCGAGCGAAAATTGCGTATATCCGTTGTCCATCCTGGAACAGAAGGCCTTAGAGGAGTACATCAAGGAGGCTCATGAGCAAGAAATCATCCGTCCATCAACTTCCCCTGTAGCTTCGAGCTTCTTCTTCAAGGGAAAGAAGGACGGAGGCTTGTGGCCCTGCATTTATTACCACACCTCAACTCACAGACCATTAAGTACCGTTACCCTCTTCCTCTGGTCCCAGCGGCCCTGTAGCAGTTACATGGAGCTCGCATCTTCACCAAGTTGGACCTGCAGAGCGCATATAACCTGGGAATTATATGGGAATTATAATCTGAAGAATGGGAAAACCGCCTTTGACACACCATCTGGCCAATATGAATACGTTGTGATGCCATACGGGCTTGTCCAACTCACCCTCCGTATTCCAGGGATTCATGAACGAGGTGTTCTGGGAGTTCCTCCACCACTTCTCCACGTCTACACATTGACAACATACTAATCCACTCCTGGAACCTGGCTGAACATCGCCATCACGTGACACAGGTA
The DNA here is from genome assembly GCF_963993115.1 of Abramis brama. Classification (NCBI taxonomy): domain Eukaryota; kingdom Metazoa; phylum Chordata; class Actinopteri; order Cypriniformes; family Leuciscidae; genus Abramis; species Abramis brama. The sequence continues at coordinate 72,797,071 of NC_139963.1, read as the reverse complement.
CTTCAGAAACCTCCTGAGTACCATCTATACCTGCAGCTCGAGAAGTGCGAGTTACACCATGACACCATTCACTTCCTCGACTTTGTCATCAGCAAGTGTGGTATACAAATGGACCAGAGGAAGGTACAAGCAGTTAAGAACTGGCCACAACCATCATCTGTCAAAGACCTTCAGTGCTTCCTGGGATTTTCAAACTTCTATAAGAGATTTATAACCAACTTTTTGCAAGATCAGAACATCACTGTTTCGCATCGGGCCAAAGTCTTTGTCCTGGAATCTCGATACCAACAATGCCTTCAATCAGTTGAAAGAAGCCTTTTGCACAGCTCCTACCTGCACACATCGCAATCCTGAAGTCCCCTTCGTCGTAGAGGTTGATGCTTCCATCACAGGGGTAGGAGCTGTTTTGTCTCAGTGGCAGCGTGAGGCTCCTATCCTCCATCCATGTGCCTTTTATTCTAAGAAACTGTCACCCGGCAGAGCACAACTACGATATTGACAATTAATCTGGCTTTGGAGGGATGGAGACACTGGCTGAAGGGAGCGAAACATCAGTTTGAGGTAATCACAGACCACAGGAATCTAAAGAAGAGCTGTGACACCCCAATACCATCCGGGACAGAAGGTCTGGCTCTCCACCAGGGGCATCAAGCTTCGACTGCCCCGTTGCAAGCTGAGTCCCCACTGTGTCGGTCCTTTCACCTTCCAGAGGCAGATCAATGAAGTCACCTACAGGTTATCTCGCCTTCATTACATGTATCACTAATCAAACCATTCACTAACCCTCTGGTTCCTTCTTCCACAGGGTTTGGTGCTGATGACGTACCTCCTCCTCCTCCAGTGGATGCAGATGAAGAGCACATCTATGAAGGGGCGGCCGCATGGAATACCTCGTTGATTGGAAGGGTTACGGCTCAGAGGAAAGGTATTGGGTCACCTGTGATAACATTCTGGACCCATCACTGTTAATCGAGTTCCACACCAACCATCTCAACCATCCAGCACCAAGAGGAAGAGGCTGTCTCCGTCGTTATCCACCGCGGTAATTTGGGAGCTGCCCATGGAGAGGGAATATTGTCACAGAGTCAGTCACATCTTCAGCACCAGACATCTCTGCTCCACCCACTCGTTCCCAATCACCAGAATTCTGATCAGCAACACATGCAACAGGTGTCTGGTCTTCTTGTTCCTACCGAATCAAATCAAAATTTATTTATAAAGCACATTAAAAACACAGAGTGTACAAAAGTGATGTACAATTTCAAAGGAATTAAATAAACACAATAAAATACAAAGAATGAAATGATAAAATAAAACAAGAGAAAGAGATAAAATAATATAAATGCATCTAAACCCAACCAATAGTCCTTACAAAGTAGCAAAGACCGCAGCTGAGAAAGCGCAATCTCCTTTGCCTTTTAAGTGTGACCGAGGAATTTCCAGGAGCAGTTGGTCTTGGGATCTCAGAGATCTAAGTTTATAAGCTCAGAAATATATTTTGGTGCCAGTCCATGAAGGGCTTTAAAAGTATGCAGAAGCACCTTGTACTTTATCCTAAATTAAACTGGTAGCCAGTGTAAAGTGGCCAGAATAGGGGATATATGATCCCTCTTTCTTGTGTTTGTCAGCAACCTTGATGCCGCATTTTGTACCCGCTGAAGACGTGACACTGAAGACTGGTTTACACCCAGGTACAAAGTATTGCAGTTATCAAGATGTGAAGAAATAAAAGCATGGATTACTTCCTCCAGATCACTGTAAAATAAGACAGATTTGAGTTTAGCAATATTTCAGTTGGAAGAAACTATTCTTCAAAACTGAATTGATTTGTCTGTTAAACTCTGTGTCAAACATAAAACCCAAGTTTTTAACATAAGGGTGCTCATTGGATGACAAAGGGCCTATACTTATTGCTATATTTTTTGCACCGCTACTAGGGCCAAATACTGTATAAAAATTTCTGTCTTTTTCTCATTTAACTGAAGAAAGTTATTATTCATCCAGCATTTTACATCTTTTAGACCAGGGTCCCTCAAACTTGGTCCTGGAGGGCCACTGTCCTGCACAGTTTAGAACCAACCCTGATCAAACACACCTAGCTATGAGTTTCTGGTGATCCTGAAGACATTAATTAGCTTGCTCAGGTGTGTTTGATCAGTGATTAGCTTGCTCAGGTGTGTTTGATCAGTGTTGGAGCTAAACCCTGCAGGACAGCGGCCCTCCCGGACCGAGTTTGAGGAACCATGTTTTAGACATTCAAAGAATGATTTAACGCACATATAATTTCCAGAATTTACAGGTAAATACATCTGTGTGTCATCAGCATAAAAGTGATGTGAAATACTATGTTTTTAAAAAATAAAACCAAGAGGAAGTATATATAACGAAATTAACACTGGTCCCAGAATGTAACTTTGAGGGACCCCACAGGTGATAGAAGCTATTGATGACGCAAAGTTTCCCATTTTAACAGAAAAGGTTCTAGAGGCAAACCATCTCAGGGCAGTTCCTTGGATGCCCATGTGCTGCCTTAAATGTTCAGTTAGGGTGGTGTGGTCAGTCGTATCAAATGCTGGGCTAAGATCCAGCAGGACTAAGGCTATATTGCTACCAGAGTTATTTTTTAATAAAAAGGTCATTAGATACCCTGAGAAGAGCTAATTCTGTTCTATGATCTGATCTAAAACCAGATTAAAATGTATCAAAACCCTGTTACACAAAAGGCAAGCATATTATAAGCATATCATATATAATCGCTTATTATACGAGAATAGTCAATAAAATGAATAAAATAAACACATAATGATAAAAAAAATAAATAAATAAGAGCTATAAAGCAACCAGAGTGACCACATCCCGACAGGTAACCAGGCGCCATCTTAATCCATCTTGTTCCTCTCTGAACTTCTCACCCGACTACCTACCTGTTCCCTTACCTGTTACGATCCCATCTTTAATACTCTTCAGCCATCCTGTTTATGTCACGGTGTGGGTGTTGTGTCTTGTGTGGACTTTAGTTATTTCCTGTTCTGTGTCATGTTTTGTAGTCCTTTGTAGTTTTTCTAGTTTATTAGTATCCCCAGGTGTCTCTGATTTACCACGCCCCCTTGTTATCTTGTCTAGCTCGTTTGTCCCTGATTATTTAAACCCTGTGTTTCAGCCTTGTCTTTGTGAGTTTTTGTATGTCTTACAGTTTGCTGTAGCACTTTGATGTTGTATGTTGGCTGTTCCTGTTACCGTTCCCGAGTCTCTGTCTGAGTTTGTTTATCTTTTTAGTTACTTTAATAAATTCTGCTGCACTTGGATTCTGCTTCTGCATCTGCTTCAGCCGCATCGTCACAGTTTACATTTGTCTGCACCTACAAATATTAGAACTGTTGTTCACATGATTAGTGTTTGCTACTTAGCATTTAACTCAGTCACTCACCTGCTTACATCACTTGTTTCCTGCTCTTACTTGGAATAAACAACCTTTGTGGACGTTACCGTGTGAGTATCATAACCTGTGTTTATAATTACTGGAACCGCACACATTGAAAACTATGTGCTTATATAAATATTCTGGTGAAATCATTGTGAGGACTAGCAAATATTTGCCCTTTTATTTATTACATTAAGTATTATATATAGAGTACAACGGGGTAAACGGCGCCTTTGATTTTATTTTCCTCTAAACCACTAGATGCACATCTATCACATTTCATAAACATCTGCTTTTCAAGATGCATGTGCAAATTCAGCTGATCCTTGAAGCGAACGCGGGCAGCAGCACAAATTTGATTCTGAACTACTTTAATCAAATATTTTATGTTTTTTTCAAATGTTGAAGAATCAATGAAATTATTGACTGTATTTTGAGACATGCAGTATCAACCTCACATTTGGAACAGCTTGTTTACATTTATGGCTTTGATTTTGTTACAGGTTTAGAGTAAAACGTGTTTTTGAAAATATATATTTAATACAAAACTTTTGGCAATACAGTGTAGGTCTTGTTAATGATTTTCAGTTTTGTTCAAGGTAATTAAAGCAACAGTTATCAAATAAAGGAAGAATATGGAAAAGTATGGTATTTGGGGTAAAAGGCACAATAATTAACATAATAATAATAATAATAATTCATTACATTTATATAGCGCTTTTTTTGAGACCTCAAAGCGATTCACATAGATGGGGGAATATCCTCAACCACCACCAATGTGCAGCATCCACTTGGATGATGCGACGGCAGCCATATTGCGCCAGAACGCCCACCACACACAAATGAACATGATAATAAACAGCTGCTGACTTTACCATTTGTTGACATGACATAGATTCAGATGTGATGTCATATTTAAATATATGATATTAATCATATAATATAATGAAATATACTTTATTGTTACTACTGTAATTCTACATTAAATAATTATGGGAACTCATTCAATGCTTTTAGAATGCTTACTTTTTTAAATAATTTTGTTTCTGTTTTTTTTTTTAATTAACATATTTTAAATACAGTATATTTATTTAAATAAATCAAAATAAACAGAAAATAGTGCAAACTTTGCTTAAATTGTTATTGTTTTGAACAAGTATTAACTTAGACATTATTAAAAACATTATTTTAGCAAAAGTATTTGTATCAATACTGTCTTTTGCACAAAGTAAAAGGCCCCCCTCATACATTATAAGTATGACACTTTTATGATTTATTTTCACACAAAATCTGTTGCGCCATCAATGTTCAATAAAAATCATGCACTTTGGGGGGAGCGAAAAGCTATTTCTTTCTTAAGGTGTGCTTTGCCCTTTGGACCTATATAAATTTAACACTTGTCATCAAACAAGTCTAAAGGCCAAAGCCTATATAAAAAATAAAATATATAAAAACTTTCTGGCGCATTTTGGATTGCTCTTGCTCGAAAAAAATGGATGATTTTGAGAAATCAGTAGGAAATATTAAATTAGGAGTAATTTGCGTTAATAAATCCTGGATTGAGTCTCTTACCATGAGGAGTTTCAGGCCCCGTCGCCATCTTTCCAACGCAGAAAGATCACAGCGCAGAAATATACTTCCTAAAACAACAACAAATACATTCAAAACATAAAAACAACCTCGATATATGTTTGTTTATAATCTCAATATAATGTTTAATGACTTATCAATGAATCAACACGTCAGTATAACACTCGTTGCAGGACATGTAAACTCACCAGGAGTCGAGCTGCTGTCCAAGTTTGTCTTGATTTTCTTTGACTTTCGTTTGGTCGTTATCTTCCCCAGCTCGCAGTTATGGGCGTGCTCAGGGGCGTTGCTGGACATAAAGCTCTACTGGGGCACAGGTCCTCCATTGTTTGTCTGAGATAGCAGCAGTATAAGGAGGCCGTAGCTTACAGATAGGTCAACTAAATATAAATTTCATATCTGAAAGAATGATTCATTGTTATCACAAACGATCACAGACAGTAGTACAGAACACAACAATGTGTGTATTTTCTGTGCTGTACAGTGCTGCAGGCAGGGGCGTTTGTTTCAGAAACACCAGGCTGGGTAGTCGGGTAACTGAGGGGGGTTCGAGGACATGCTCCCCCAAGAAAATGTGGATCTCTCAGACCTACATATGTGTATTTTAAGGTGTTTGAAGGCCAAAAAATAGAATAACACAATAGCTTTAAAAGCATGTTATGGGCAGCAGTAGCATAAATGATTTATCAAGCAGAGAACAGATTCTTAAACATTAAATGTTGCAATGAATGATCCACACTACAAAATGTTAATGTGTATTGTCAACATTCAAAACTATTTTAACTCTACACACTCTACACACAAACATAAAATGATAAGCCCACATACATACCAAACTACACACAGATATGAATTATGTAAAACACTACTATCTTGTGTCTTTTGCTTGTTCAGTGGAGTGTATAGGAGTTTGTCACACGTACATGTATGTGTACACATACACTGTATATATTATACAGTATGTTTGATGAATGTTACAGTTATTGAACTGAACTGATTATTAACTGAATATTGACACTATTGGCTTGTTGGCCAAGCTGCTTCTTAGGCGAGTTTTTAATTTGTTACTATTGTAAAGCTGCTGTGAAACGATATATTGTAGCTCATATATGCATGTATACGGATCTGTACTGTATGTGTAGTATGCACACATAAATATATATAATGGTATATGAAAAGAATTAAAAATAATTGCACACTTTAGAACGTTCGTCAACCAATCAGATACAAGCATTCAACGGCCCTGTAGTATATATATATAGATATACGATCATTGGGTGTAGGTCATCAGTAAATGAGTGTGGCATGTAAAGAACTGTGTTTCATATATAGGCTAATGCGAGACTAGTGCACTGTTTTTCTGTATTGAAGTCTTTGCCTATAGTAAAGTGCAATTCCATTTCTTGGCAGAGGTTTTTCATATGGGTTTTTCTGAGGCTTGATGCTTTTGTATCTGATGTCTGATGATGTAAAAATTCAAACTCATCATCTCTCCTTTCTGCTTCCCTATCCCTGCTTCTTCGTGCAAAAAAATCTGATGTACATCTACAGAAGCCAATAATGAATAAAAATAAGATTATGTGTATTATTTACAAACATTTGTTTCGTCATGTTTTCATAGCCTACCTCAATAGCGTGCCAACACCTGACCGGACTTTGGTGTGCTCAAATGTGCGCGCGCTGCGGTTGCTAGGAAACAGACACGCGCGGACATGGATTTCGTTTGCGGTTGAACTGCGTTGCTTTTACAAGCGTTGATTGTTTTATTACTGCTTTGCAAATAGATAATTTCTATTACCCTATCCCTATGATATAATTTCTATTAAATACTGACAAATAAAATAAATAGTTAAACTCAAACTTCCAGTAAAAGGGGTCTAGCAACGCCCCTGCCGCGTGCTGATAGATTAATAATGCTGGGACTTCCAGTGCGTGTAGCCTATTACTCTTAAATCACACAAAAGATATTCTGAGGAATGTCTCAGTGATTTTTGTCCACACAGGGAAAGTTCAGTGTTGTGTGCACAGAAGAAACTCACAGAACGGCATGAGGACGAGGACATGATTCCGGCTATATTTTATTCAATATAGTGAATTGAACGTAATGAAATTTAGTGCAGACTTTATTTCTGTCATACATCTACACATGTTCTTAATTAAACTTAACAGAAGTTTAGATGGTAATGTTTTATGGAATGGTTTGTTTCCGGACACCATTATGGTGATCCGTGTTTGCTTTAGTTGGGCTCTTGACCCTTTCCTTATTAACATTTGTTTTTCTCTGTCTGCTCCAACTCTGTGTTTATAAAGCACATTTGTTGCTGCAAGAGAAACTATGACCTGGGCTGTGTTTCCCGAAAGTATCGTAAGCCTAATTTGATCGTACAGACCATTTGTTGCAGTTGATCTACGATCAAGTTAGGCTTAAGATGCTTTTTGGAAATGCAGCCCTGGTTATGTTTCGATGATGAAATTACTAGTGACCTGATTCACTGATCTCACCAAGCATTATTAACTGATTATTCTAATACTTTGTTAATTTTTCACTACAGTAGTTAATTTCAACAATGCTTTAATAATCTGAAGGTTTTAAAATCACACACAGCCATCAAGAATCTACATATGAATCTCAACAATGGTAACAATCAAACAAATGCTTCATGTTGCAGTGCATGATGGGAGCCACCAATCAAAATGCATCAATGGCTGACATCATGCACTGCAGCATGAATAAATTATGCAGCTGAATTGTCCTGTAATTTTCATTGTTTTTTCCTGTTTGCTTTTATTTTGTTATAGTTTTACTATGACTTTAGTTTTGTGATGTTCAGAGTTGATCTGTTTGTCACTAGTTTGTTTATTGTCACCATTGTTGAGATTCATATGCTGATTCTTGATGTCTGTGTGTTTAAAAACAATAACCTCTGTGCACAAAGTACTTTCAAAATTGTTCATATTGCTATTGGATCTCAAACTGTAAAATCTCAGGACTATAAAATGAGATTCAAGCATATAGTAAAAGATTTAGACTCTGAATGACATCAGTGAATCAGGTCACTACACGCTAATAATGTCATCATCAAAACATATTGTGAGCAGATCATGTTTTCTCTTGCAGTAACAAATGTGCTTTATAAACACAACGTTGGAACAGTCAGAGAAAAACGATCGTCCAAAAATTAAAAGGGTCAAGAGCCCAACTAAAGCAAACACTGACCACCATAATGGCGACTCGACACGAAAAGATCCATAAAACATTACCATCTAAACTTCTGTTGAATCTCAAGCAGATGTATGACAGAAATAAAGTCAAACTGGTGAAATTAAGTGCAATAATGTGTAATGGCTCGAAGTCAGTTGTAGTTCTTGTGTTTCTCTTTTTCAGTTTTTTTTTCTTTTTCCTTCAATGATTCTGCTTATTAACATTAGGTGTCACCACTAATGGCCAACCATCACTTAATTAATCACTTAATTATCTAATTAACCTCAACACTACTTCAGTGTTAATTTTAACACCCTGTAGTGTGGACACATATGTACACTGAGGAGTGTTAATTTAACACTGGGGATTTTGCTGTGTATGAACAGTATAATAGAAACACTAAAAATATGTCTTCTAGATCAGGGATGGGCAACATCTGTCCTGGAGGGCCGTTGTCCTGCAGAGTTTCACTCATAGGACGGTTTTGCATGTTAAAATATTTAATGGTTTGATTTGAGAATGTGAGACAATTTGATTTAATCTTCCCTGTTTCTGAGAAGATCTCAGTGACCGGCAGCCGTCGACTGATCAGCCCTGCAAACCTGCTGGTGGACCGTGGAAACATGCACTCATCCCAGATAAACGCAGCTTATACTGTAAATAGTTGTAAAAAGTACTGTAAGTAAAAATGTATGGCCTAGAACAATTTATTTTGTAGTAAATGTACAAATTAATTGACGTGACAAAAATAAATGTACAGAATAATTTCTTTATTACATTTACAAGTTAGCCTATAATTTGCGTTACAGAAATAAACAATGCACAGAAATAATTTTTGTTTCATTTACAAATTATAACTTACATAAAAATAATGTATACAATTTTTTATTGTACAGAAATGCCCCACACAGCACTTGTGTCCTCTCAGACAGGACCAGAGGTGGGAAATTCACAACTCTGGAAAAGACGTACGGATCAGATGCTGGACTGTCCTCCTGAAATGTCCTCAATCAGTGGACTTTCCATCGCAGACTCCAGATAAAGCTGGACAGGGATGGTCTTCGCCGGTCAGTGAAACAGTGTGTGTGCTTCAGACCACGGTGAAACAAGCTCTCGGACGACACCTTCCCAAAGTGTTAGGAGTTTTCCTGTCCGGGTCCACAGACCACATAACAGGCTACATTTATACAACGCTTAAAGTTTGGGTAGTTCAAAAAGAAAGAAAAAATATGGCAAATGTCATGATTTGTGTTAAATACCTCATAACTGAGTTTACATTCATCTGGAGTGACACCGACTAATAGTGTTCAGTTACATTAGAAAGTGACCCCGTTATTGCCATGCTTTAAGTTGAGCTCCTTGTGTTTCTATAAGTTTGGATACCGGTATATGAAAATGTCAGTAAGAGGGGAGAAACTGAGATGTTTTTGGGTAATTCAGTCTGGCCTGTCACCACTGGAGGGCGCTCCAGGTCACGTGTTGTTTGGCTGATGCTGACAAAGTAATAAAACGAAGAACAAGTTGTTTTCCCTATACTATACTCACTGTGTTGTGTCTGTTCCTACAATAAAATATAAATAATCAGTATTATATGATGCAGACATAATGATAGCCTATATATTTTAGCCGTTTTCTTGACTATTATAAAGCATTTGATTGTTTAGAATATGATGTTATGATGTTAGACGAGGCAGAAACACAGTCCTGATCCTCGGACTCTCGTTCCCAAAACCAGCAATCATATTTTACTGATGGTCTTTATAGAGTTCATTTAGAGAAACTTTTCATTCTTCTCTAAAACTTTTTGTGAATGCCGCTGCATTTTGCCTAGACCTTATTTCACATGTAGTTTTAATAGGCTATTTATAACCCAAATGCAGCCTGTTGGGTCATTTTTTTTTTATTTTTTTTTTATATTCTTATTGGTAAATGTGACATTTATTATAACGGGTTTATGTGAAGATTGTTTTAAGTTCACGTAATTATAAGTTGCTATATTTTTAAAAGCCTAATAAATGATAAAATGTAGCTTTTAATTATACTTTAATCTAGATCAATAATCATTTAAACATGCTATTCTGAGAGTTATTATTTTATGGCCTAGCCTATAGTGTTCACTTTTTTTGGTCACTTCCCTTTGTTTCTTTCATATACTGTATTAATCAGTTCTGTGATTCCTCTTTAAACTGTCGTGTTACAGGCCAACATGAACATCAACTTACAGTGAGTTTCGCAAGATCAGCGACTTCGTTTCCTCGGACTTCCGCATTTGCTCTCGTTCATTTAAAAAATTGCCGCACCAGCAGCTGATTGGCTGATGTTGGCTGATGTTGGCCGATGTCGCTGCTCATTGGCTCTCGCGTGCTTCCTCATATGACTTCCTCATCTCCTTCCTTTCGTTTGAAATGACAGGCGCGCGTTCACGAGTGACTCAAGATTTACGTTTTCCACGAACAACTTGAATTCTACACTCAACTTCACACGGCTAAAGTTGAGGAACATATGAAGCTGGAGTTTGTGAGGGTGAACACAGATGGAGGAGCAGGTCAGTGTGTGTGTGTTCAGGAAGTGTTCAAGAACGAGACAGGGGTAGCTGCAGCTTGGAGTAATGGGCGTGTCAAGAGGTAGGGGCGTGGCAAGAGGTTTCTCATTGGTCAAAGGAGTTTCGTCCTGGATAGAGTCAGAGCCATAGAGAGAAAGTTGCGACACAGCAATGGTGGTTCGTGGAGCCTCTCAATATTTCCCGAAAGCAGCAGCAGCGCGGTAGAACAGACAGTTTGTGATGCACTTTTAAAAGGTAAGACATTTAAAGAATAACATTGTATATTATCAGTACATCTGAATCAAATTAACTTGTGTATTAAAGCATGCTAGTTTACTATTGCTCTCTAAATTAGTAGTTTTAGGGGACGTTATCAGATAAAAGAAAGGTCACTGGATCAAGTTAGTAGTGCATAACAAACCACGAACAGCCTATTAATGGTTAAAACTGTTCTATTAATGCATTTTTATCCTTTGTTGTGTAATAAGAGGTAAAGGCTTCTAAACAGGTGTTAAATATAAAATTGGGGAGTGTGATAGGGAAGTGATAAAATGAGTATCCATTTCATTTCTCATTAAATGTGCAATAACAAAAAAAAAATCATTATTTTAGATTGCATATTTGAGTAACAAAAACGTATGGGTGGAGTTTTTTAGGCACTGTGTTCCTGTAAGCTACCTGTCTATATTATGTTTCAGCTCAGCTGATTTTTGGATTGATGGGAAAGGGAAATGGAAGTTTATTCGTGAGATTAAAAACAATGCTTAAAAGCAGCAAGCCATTTACAAAAACAAATCACACTATACTAAATGGGAAATAATACTAAATAAATACCACAACATGTAATATATGCTACTATAATTTGTCCCGTTTTTGTCTCCTTTCTCTTTCAACACAAGAAGCACAAAGGGGATCTAGTGGATCCTGAAGACTCCCTGCACTGATGCTGTACCTTCACCTTCAGTTTAAGCTCCTTGGATTTTACAAGACTTTCCTTGCTCCTTATTTTTAATAAACATTAAACTTCCCAGTGTTGGTCTTTGTGAAAAAGTTCAGATGCACCCAAGTATGATTAGTGCACAATATAGCATAAAATCTTTAGTTCTTCTATTTAGACTGCTCCTGCTGACTCGAGCATATTTACTCCTCTGTGTCGGACACTACAAGAACAACATAGAGGAAATGACAGACAACATGCTTGACGTGCAGTTTATTAGACATTTATAGACATTATTAGACATTTATAAAATCCCATTGTGCTAAATCAATGCTATATATATATATATATATATATAATGTGAATATGTGTGTGTGTGTAATTGACAAATACACCTTCAAAAGTTGTTTTTTAAAAATCTCAAAATCTTTTCAAAACTGATGTTTTATTAGTTTTTATTTATTTTATTTGTTTTATTTATTTATATTTTTGAGTCATGAACTTTGACTTTTTGAAATTTAAACAATTTTCAGTTGTAAACATTTCTAAGTGTTTTAATTCAACTGATATGGAAAGTGTACCAACCTACCCATACTTGAAAGCAGTTTTTACCAGTATTAGAGAGATCTACAACTCTTTTCACTCATCATTAAGGCTCCTCTGAACGATGAATTATATCATGTATACTGTAATTACCATAATAAAATAACCATGTTTGCAGTTGTGCCAACCTGACATGCAAATTTCTGGACAAAAGTTTTTCAATTATCTCAACAGCTTTAAAACTACTGAAATGTATTAACTTTGTTTATATGAAAGGTTCAAATGACGCCATAGAATTTAATTTTTAATTTTTTATGCTTAAGACACCATTTGAGTTTTTAGACTGTTCATTTGTGCGGACAGTTGCTACTATAGTATGAATCAGTGAAGGAATGAGTTTTGACTTAGAACACAAGCCTTTGATGACAAATTCAATTGACGTTTCAAAACAAATTAATTGTAAAGACAACTGAATAAATGTTTTTTGGATAAAATGGTGTTTGTTTTGCTTAATTGATTAATGTCACTTAAAAGAAGTTTATTAAACCGTTTTTACTTCATTTTATAATTATATGGTGAGTGTTTGATCAAACACGTATATATGTATGCCTTACAGCAAAAACATTTGCTGTACCATTATTATAAAAAATAACATTACTATTAGTTTGTATGTACTTTAAATGAAAGTACAAAACTAGTATGACTTTAATAGTGTCAGGAGACATTTTTATCTTTAAAATAATAATTTAATTTGTTTTTTAATGATTTTTAAAAAGTCGCGGTGGTGATGACGTCATGTAACCCGCGCCATAAATTTGAGAATGTATTCTCAATATCATTATTGCTATTTTCACAGTGAAAGAAATGTATTTGGTCTTGTATAATTGTTTGTTGGCCAAAAGTGATTAAGTATATGGCTCGCTTTTATGCGGATCAGGAAGCTTTCGCGTCCAATTGTAAAGACCTCACGGCACGCCCCGTTCCTCCTGGCACGCCCCATTCCTTTCCGACCTCGTGGAACGCCCATTGCTCCAGCCTGCAGTTACCTCTAGCCTACTTACTAACCGTGGGAATGTGTCGTGCATCATGAGAAGGAATAACAGCAGAGACTCTCTTGATGATTGTAAGTTGTTTTGTTGTTGTAAAACTCCGTGTGTTCGCAGTTACCGCTTGGATAGTGTTGTTAACTAAATAATTCAGGCAAACGACCTAGAGATATGAATGAAACTAAATCATACAGCAAAAATCTCTAAACTGGCATTCAGATTCGACAAATGGTCAGTTTTCTTGTCCTTAATGAACATTAAGAAAACGTGCATGCGTTATTTTATTATTATTATTTTTTTAAGAAAGCGTTTTATTTATTATCTTTGCGGTGTAGTTGTTCGCCATCCATCCAATGGCTGAAAAGAAAGGAGTAAACACGGTCACTATGGTTGTTTTAATTCACAGCCCTTCTAAAAATATGAAAGTTGAATATATTTTATTAATGTATTACTGATTGGCAGATCTTATTTCATGCTGTTTTATATTTTATTTGTTCATTATTTATTTTGTTGGATTTTAGTTGGACTTGGTCAGAGCTGTTTCAAAACTAGTTATCGACATGATGCCGCTGCCTTTGGGCTCAGTGATGTTGAGTTTAAATTACATATAAAATAAAGGCATGTTATGTATTGTGATGCAATTGTGTAATAAAGGGACTTAAGAACAAAGTATTTTTATCAGCTGAAAGGCATTTCTAGCATTTCGAGATTAAAGTCGAAACATTACGAGAATACAGTCTTCCGTAGAAGTTGCGTGTGTGCGCGTTCATAACGGTGCGCGTGTTTCCGCGGGCACGGTGCGCGTCCACTGGCGCAGAGCGCGTGTTTCCGCGGGCGCGCTGCGTGCGTGTTTGTGTGTATGCAATGCGCTTGTGAAGTCGACCTGCCTCGGACATGGATCTACACAAAATAGTAGTAGTAATATCTGGGCCTTTCAACAAAAGGAAATTCTACACTAATCTTGCATTTCCATGGCGTTGCCTATAGACGAGCACACAGACTCCGCCGGAGTTCACAATCTGGTCCAAACTGTGTCAGTGTTTCTGACGTGTTTTCGTGCTCGTCTATAGGCAACACCATCTGGGTCATCTTAACAGTAACCGCACCGTCTCCCTCTTCACCGTAAATACGTTATGGACACATTTTAAGTGCATCATTCTGTATCCAGTCATTTGGCCGGATCCCGTGATTTCCTCAGATATAAAAACCACTGGCACTGGTGGTTGTGGAGACATTCCTGATATGAATGTGAAGCGCTTTGAGTGTAGGCCTACAGTATGAAAGCGGTGTATTTTATAACGGCCTATAATGATAGCCTAATGCCATGTTGGTAGATTGGCACCTGTAGAGTTTCCTTTTGTTGAAAGCCCAGATAACAGTGAAACGCGCGCGCCGTCATGATGCTGTGCGGCAATGTGAAACCACGGCAAGCGCGCACGCGGAAGTCCTCGACGGAAGACTGTATTCTCGAAATGTTTCGACCTATTCTTGAAATGTTTCGACTTTAACCTCGAAATGCTTTTTTTTTTTTTTTGCTTTGCGGTTCAGGGCTTCCGTACACACCTGTCTATTACAATTATGTGGTTTTGTTTTGTTGTGTAGATTTTAACACATGTTAAATAAAAAAATAAAAAAAAATGCAGGATTCGCATGTTAATAGTCTTACTCTCGCGCACAGATCGTTCTCAGGCACAGACTGGTTCAATGTGAATCGGTACCGACGTAATTCAGTCGGTGCCATAAAAAAAAGTAAAGGAGTAAGTAAGAGTAAGGAGTTTGTAAAAGTAAGGTGTTTGGTACCCAACCCAGATCAGCATTAAAGAAAGTTACCTCAACCTTTAAATAACAGATATAAGACTAAAATAATAATAATTGTATGATGTATTATATATGTCGTAAGAAATTTAGTTTAGCTATGGTTAAATAAATGTTCAGTGATATCTTCCCAATTTTGCCGCATTTATTTCTCTATATAGTGTTGATATGGTAAAATAACTATAAGTTTTGTCATGCTGGAATGTGTGGAAGTATTTAAAACAAGTGTGTTAAAACTTTCACAATTAGCAGGAACAATAAATGAATCAACTCGCTAACAGTCGCATCATTTTATCATCTCATCCATGTTGTTGTTAAATCATATAAATCTGAAATCGCCTGAGATGTGTCGAGCCAGCTTTAACTGTAGTCAAGTCATCTTCATTTATACAGCGCTTTAACAATCTATAGAGTGTTTCACAGCAGCTTTACAGTGATAACAGGAGATTACAGTAACAGAGATTGTTTAGGCTTTACAGCAGATCTATCGTTGGTGAATTTAGAGTATTTCTAAATGAGCGTGCACGAGGTTAGTCATTTGCATAAAACACGCCCACGCCATCTCCATATAAGGGCTTTCCGCACGCGCTCTCCTTACAGTGGTTGTCGATATACTGACCACATCTAAACAATAAACTCCAGTTTCACAATCTAGGGTCAGGGTATTAGAAAATAATATATTGGGTTTGAGCTGAGCCTGAAACAGAGGCACTCGGAATACAGTTATTGTCCAGATAAAGTTAGTTTTGTTTGATTCACTTCCGTCGCAACGATCATTTGCTATTAATTATTACTATAGGCTATATAATTATTCACATTATGACATTAACATTAGCTGCCAGGAAATAAAGAAATAAAAAGTAAAAATAGATAAATTGCATCAAGTCCAGTGCTTTCAAAGCATAGTATGTTTTAAGTGTTTTTTTTTATTTATTGCGAATGCTTTTGTTTGTTCCAAAAGATTTACATATAATTTAAAGTCATTTTTATGTATATTGTATTTCCTAATAAAATAAATAACTGTATAATGTTGTTCTTTACATTCTAAGTGGTCCTAAAAAAGCACATCAAATTCACACATTTCTGTCATACACTTCAGTTTTCTACTAATAAATCTTTCCGAAATAATCTTAAGTAGTGAAAAACAAATGCAAAATAGTTAGTTTTTTTTTTTTTTTCTGGTGCACAAAATATGAAATCTTAAGCTTTTTTTTTTTCAAAACAAGCTATAGTTCTGTGTAAGACACTTACTTAATTTTATTTTTAACACAAAACGTATTTGTCCGGTAATTCGTTTTAGATTGAGACGTGACTTCCAAACACGATACACATTTATCTCACAGTCACACACACGCAAAAAAAAATCTTTATTCCATTACAAACGGAGTCACTCAAAACAGTTAACAAGTTAAATGGCCACAATGGGTCTCTTTCACTAATAACTGCGTGGATTATTTCGTATTTGTACACAGGACAGTATCCACCTAATTCACAACACGTTCGCACACATGAATTTGTTATTATCATCGTTGGTGAATTTAGAGTATTTCTAAATGAGCGGGCACGAGGTTAGTCATTTGCATAAAACACGCCCATCTCCATATAAGTGCTTTCCGCACACGCTCTCCTTACAGTGGTTGTCGATATACTGACCACATTTAAACAATAAACTCCAGTTTCACAATCTAGGGTCAGGGTATTAGAAAATAATATATTGGGTTTGAGCTGAGCCAGAAACAGAGGCACTCGGTGCTTTTTATAGCCCATATCACAACAGTTAAGTGTTTTCAACCACATAATTATATTAGGTCTCAGACATTAAAGGAGTTAAATAATTATAGGATTAGAAGGAAATTAAGAGAATAAAATGAGTTTTAAGTCGTTATGAAGAAATTAATTTTAACTATTTGCTTATATGGGTGGTGATGGCGCAGTGGATAAGACACATGCCTTTGGTGTGACACCAATGTGTCCCTGAGCAAGACACTTAACCCTAGTTGCTCCAGAGGCGTGCGACCTCTGACATGTATAGCAATTGTAAGTCGCTTTGGATAAAAGCGTCAGCTAAATGAATAAATGTAAAATATATATTTTATTTTAAAATATGCACACATTCACTCTTATTGGTAATGTAAAAATGCAAAACGTTTTTTGTCTTGTCACATCCCGTTATGAATTGCATGAATTGTAAATTATAGTATATTTTCCCATTTAAAATGGCAAAATGTATTAATAAAGTTGAGTAGTTTGCATTGCTAGATTATATTTTTCTATTGTAAAACAGTTGTCAAATATAACGTTTAACTACTTTACCAACCATGCACTCTTTCACTGTTAAAACACTCGTCTTCTGTGAACAGTAAGCCCCGCCTTCTTTGATTTGATTGGCCATCTCAATCATTTGACATTGACGAGCGCTGTTAGAACGCTGTAGCTAAAAATGTAACTTTTGAAACTTGATGTCATCTTAACAAGAAATAGAGCGGTGCATTATGAATATTAGTGAGGACAATTTAGCCATTTGTAATTATTGTCTATAATGGTTACGGCCCTGAACAACACCACAATTTCCTGCTAATGCTACAGCAGTCATTGGACATTCGAGTGCTATAGAGAGCATTTTATTTGACAACATTTTGATGGTACGATGTGGCACCAATGTGGCATTGTTTGTCCATTTTTCCTGAAAGAGAAAGACTGTTCGTTTTCAATGTGTATGCTAAAATTAAATTTGAAGATGGCCTTGAAGTCGGCATGAACTCAAAATGGACCCTATTTACTTTGTTAGCGCAAGTTATATAGTCTTGCGGTGAACAATTAATCCATGCAAGCTAATGCACAGAAAAAAAATTGTTTGCCGTGGTAATCTTTAAAATCAAGTAGGCTACTGTAAAAAACAAAAGTTTTTTTATTCAGATTCCACACTGCCTGCGAGCTGCAATAATAATCCTTTCAATTATAATTTGACGAAGTGTTTTATTCATATCAGATGCTTATTGTGTATAAACCAATAAAGTTTACTCTTTTTTTCTCCCAGTTCAAAGGGCTTACTTTTATGGATTTCGGGAAAAAATTAATGAATTTACGCGATGTAGGCCTAAATCCGACAGATCCTCTGAATTACGGCGCAAACTCGTGGCGCGTTAGGCTATATCAATCAGCGTCATGCCCATTCAAAGTGAGGGGGCACGTGCCCCCTCAGATCTTTCCTCGCTGATATTTTTTTTTGTCACAACTTTATTCCTATTATGCTCCATAATATACCAGAGCCTATAACGACTCAAATGTATTCTTCTGGATGTGTAATAAATCGGTCAGCATCAGCCCGCCCCTTTTTCCTAATATGGTGTCTGTGTATATCAACGCTACGCGCGTGCTCTAGAATCTTTGCTGTGTATGTTCAAGCAACTCACTCGTCTCGCACGTTGGGCTGGCAATGTTTTACAGATGGTCTTGAAGTGGTAAGTGGGCAAAGCAACAAATCGGCATTGAATTAGTTATCGGATGATATTAAAAGGTAGTGGGATTATTTGTGGTTGACCTGGAAATTTTAACTTGATCAAAAAGTTATGGATTTGATATTAGCTGCGAATTCAGAGCATTAACTTAAGTTGTGTCAGTGTAACGTTATCGATAGCTAGCCTAGTCTAACCGTAAACTAGTTGGCTAACGTTACTGCCATACAAAGCCATAGTAACGTTATCTGATCGGTTTTGAAACATCTGTTCCTTATTTAAAATATAATAATGAGCAGTGTAACTACAGTATTTCAATGATTCTACTAAAGTAATGTTACATATTGCATTTGATTTGATTACTTTTTTACATTTCTGTCAAATATTAACCATTTTCAAATAAACGGGGTAGTGTTAACCTTATTCAGCACTGATATCTGTCAAACTTCTTTCAAAGTCCTTCATCACATATTAATATTAAAATAACTTAATTTCAGAGCACCACAAAGTCAGACCTCAGCACCTTTATGTACCTTTAATGTAAGATCGTTCTTAGGTCACATACCAATTTAAAATCATAACATAAAAACTGCAATGGTACTGTTTTTAAAATCATGTGTAGTAGGCCTAAGTGTACAGTAAGTGTGTGTGTAAACATGCTTTAATGAAGTAGACTTCAAAAGCTTTTGAATTTGAGCTTACAGTTCTTTCATCAACCTGTCTTTTACATAAACTTACAAAATAGATACTTTAACTTAGTCCTCAGATAGAGGAGGGTTGCTGCTAGCTCCGTTAAGGTATTTTTGTCCCTCCCAAACTGCATTGAAATGGTATGTTTAGCAGCCAGAATTTAAAAAATTTCAGGGGGAGAAACCCTGACCCCTCCTAACATGATCCATATCACCCGTCAGAAAACAATTGCAACGTCTCAGATTGTGCCCCCCCAGAATTTTGGCTTGCATGACGCCCCTGTTTATCAATGATAATTAAATGTGTTTTAACACCTTCACTTTTATTGACAATCAACATATATCATACAATCCATTATAGTTAGCAAGTTTGTGATTATTTTGAATAAAAGGGGAAAACTAAATAAACGCGAGGCTACATGTGTGTGTGTGACTGCAAGGGAATAATTGTTCTAAATACAGAGCCCCTAAAATATAGATGCTTTTAAAACCCTTATGCTAACATATAAGGTACTGCATGGCCCCTCAGTATCTGTCTGCGCCTTTAACTTTATACACACCAAGCGCAGAGATGGGCACAAATACATCAAAAAGTTTTTAATTACAAATACTTACTCATCAAATGTATTTATATACAATACAAAATACTGCGGTGAAAAAAGCATTTAATTAAAATACAAGGAATTTGTATTTTGAAAATACAAAAATACAAACAAAAATTACAATAATTTGAAGTGCGAGACTATGTGGCGTTAGCTACACGTAAGAGTATATCATAAGATGTGCTTTTATGCTACATGTTGCGCATACTGTCATAAAAAGATCTTTACTCCTGCCACTGGGTGGCGAATTCCAAGAGTTTGAATGTGGTGTGCAAAGACGGCTTTACTTTAATTTAAGACATGACCGACTGTATTTACGCAAATATTCCCAGGTGGTCATTTTGACATGATTTTGTGTGTATCTGGCAGTTCCCGCCAAACAGCAGTTAATCAACCAATCAGATTTCAGCGACACACTCACAAACACGTAGGCCTACACATTGTTTCCATATTACCATATAATGATTCTTATTACATGGCTTGGCTGAATTCCAATGTAGAATGCTGCGAGACCGCTGCGAACTATAACCAGGCGGGAAGGAAGTCGACCGGAAGTTGAAGCCGGCCGCGTGCCACCATCTTGTAGCAGGACTTCACCTGCAGTTAGCATCCCATTGACTCCCATTCATTTTGGCGTCACTTTGACAGCGAATAACTTTACATCTGAGGCGTTTGAAGACTCCATTTGTCCATTATTTATTTCTAAAGAAACACGACAATGTATAAAATGCTCCATTACCTTGTAGCTTATGTTATGGCCCAGTAGAAGCAGTTTTTGTAAAAGTAGGCTAACGATTGCGTCATAACCACGCGACTCTCTGTCGCACAGTAGAGAGATTACCGTATGGACGGGAGGAGAAGCTCGCGGACAATCGGGGGACGTGGAGGCAAAATGACAATATAATTAATCAGAATACCTAGCAAAAGTTGCTCCCGCTCCTAGCTCATGGACAGCTCCTACTCACACTCTCCGTCTCTGCAAGATTCGGAAGGGAATGATTCAGATTTCTCTTGGCACAGCTACTAGAAGACAGACGGGTTGCTCACGTGGTCCGTGTAACGCTTTGCTCGGTTTGAGTCTGCGCGTCAGGAAAGGAAGTGCTAAGAAATCGCTAAAAATGGGCTTCACTTGTCTCAATTGAGATCCAATGAGATGGCTCTGTCCACTTCTTATACTGTCTATGACTATAACAGACCGTTGCCATGCAAAACAGCGCGTTGCTATGGACGCGGAACGGACTATTTTCTTTGGCGGAAGCAATACAATCGTTTTTAAAACAATAAACTCCTTTTTAAATCAATAATTTGTGTCAAATTATTTATTTATTTTGTAGGTAGCCATGTAATAAGCGGGATAATGTATAGAGAGGCGGTTGTTATAGCGAATAACAAGCCCTTCAGGCTGTCAAGACCCCGACGCGAACTCGTTCAGCCTGTCGGGCTTGTTATTCACTATAACTGTAATGATTCCGGTCTTGTGTTTCCCTCGTCTTGTGTGGTCTTTAGTTATTTCCTGTTCTGTGTCAGGTTTTGTAGTCCTTTGTAGTTTTTCTAGTTTATTAGTATCCCCAGGTGTTTTCTCTTAGTCACGCCCCCCTTGTTATCTTGTTTAGCTGGTTAGTCACTGTATTTATACCCTGTGTCTTGGTTCAGTGTTTGTGGGTTCTTGTTATTTGTGATGTTGTTTTAGTCTGGTTGTTCTGTTCCCTAGTTTTGTTCCTTTATCTGAGTCTGTCTTGTTCCTAGTTTAATTAATAAATCTGTTGCTTTTGGATCCTGCTTCCTCCATTGATTCAACCCTGCATCGTCACAGAAGAACCCACCAAACAACGAGGATCCAGCAACAATGATCTCCAGGAATCCTGTAGGACGGATTATGTGTCTCCGTCAGGGAGACCGGATCATTGAGGAATACGTACAGGAGTTTATCAATCTGGCAAATGTTACCCCTATTGACCCTATGTGCCTCATGATCTTTTTTAGAGGGGGACTATCAGAGCCACTTGGGTCAACCATGCCACTGCACTCTCCCCACGGCACTTTAGAACTTTATATTAACTTGGCCCTGCAGCTGAGTGATTCGGGATATGCTGTGGGGATCACGGAAGAGAAACATGGTACTCCCACATTAGCTCTCATTCCAGAGACTGTTCACGTCGCTTCTGCTGATCCAGAGACTGTTCACGTCGCTTCTGCTGATCCAGAGACTGTTCACGTCGCTTCTGCTGATCCAGAGACTGTTCACGTCGCTTCTGCTGATCCAGAGACTGTTCACGTCGCTTCTGCTGATCCAGAGACTAAACACGTCACTTTTGCTGATCCAGAGACTGTTCACGTCACTTCCGATGATCCAGAGCTTCACGCCAGTCCAGCCAAGCCTGCACTTCACGCCAGCCCAGAGTCTCCTTCGCCGCTGGTCCCGCCCAGCTCTGAGTCCTCTTCACCGCTGGTCCAGCCCAGCTCAGAGTCCTCTTCACCGCTGGTCCCGCCCAGCTCAGAGTCTCCTTCACCGCTGGTCCCGCCCAGTTCAGAGTCTCCTTCACCGCTGGTTCCGTCCAGTTCAGAGCTCTCTTCGCCGCTGGTCCTGCCCAGCTCAGAGCCCTCTTCGCCGCTGGTCCTGCCCAGCTCAGAGCCCTCTTCGCCGCTGGTCCTGCCCAGCTCAGAGCCCTCTTCGCCGCTGGTCCTGCCCAGCTCAAAGCCCTCTTCATCGCTGGTCCAGGACTCTTTACCGGGGAGCCTCCCTAAGAAAATTTTGGGGGGGGGCAATACACCTCCGGACCAGCCCGATCCGCCAGGACCGCCAGAGGGGTGGTCTCCTGTTCCGCCCTGGCCGCCTGAAGGGTCGTCTTCGCCGTGGCCGCCTGAAGGGTCGTCTCCGCCCTGGCCGCCTGAAGGGTCGTCTCCGCCGTGGCCGCCAGAAGGGTCGTCTCCGCCGTGGCCGCCAGAAGGGTCGTCTCCGCCGTGGCCGCCAGAAGGGTCGTCTCCGCCGTGGCCGCCAGAAGGGTCGTCTCCGCCGTGGCCGCCAGAAGGGTCGTCTCCGCCGTGGCCGCCAGAAGGGTCGTCTCCGCCGTGGCCGCCAGAAGGGTCGTCTCCGCCGTGGCCGCCCGAAGGGTCGTCTCCGCCGTGGCCGCCCGAAGGGTCGTCTCCGCCCGGGTTGCCTGCACAGCCTGCTCCGCCCTGGTTGCCTGCACAGCCTGCTCCGCCCTGGTCGCCTGCACAGCCTGCTCCACCCTGGTCTCTCGTCCTGTCGCAGTCTCCAGGCCCTCTTCCGTTCCATGGGCCTGGCCCTCCATCCCGCCCCCAGTTCCGCCTCCGATCCACCACCCTCCTGGACTATTGTTTTTTGAGGAGTGTCTGGAATCCACTCCTTAAGTGGGGGGCTATGTAATGATTCCTGTCTTGTGTTTCCCTCGTCTTGTGTGGTCTTTAGTTATTTCCTGTTCTGTGTCAGGTTTTGTAGTCCTTTGTAGTTTTTCTAGTTTATTAGTATCCCCAGGTGTTTTCTCTTAGTCACGCCCCCCTTGTTATCTTGTTTAGCTGGTTAGTCACTGTATTTATACCCTGTGTCTTGGTTCAGTGTTTGTGGGTTCTTGTTATTTGTGATGTTGTTTTAGTCTGGTTGTTCTGTTCCCTAGTTTTGTTCCTTTATCTGAGTCTGTCTTGTTCCTAGTTTAATTAATAAATCTGTTGCTTTTGGATCCTGCTTCCTCCATTGATTCAACCCTGCATCGTCACAATAACGACCGCCTCTCTATACATTATCCCTTACATATCATCCGCCCGCGCGACCCGCCCACAATTAATCAGAATGTTATGTTTTATTATTTGACCCGCCCGAGGGTGCGACTGTGACCGCGCTTCACTGGACAGCGCTATAGCAAGTCAATTCACAAGTTGTAGCTATTTGCAGGGTTTCACCAATCTTCTGGTGGTGTATATTTTACTAGAGACTTAAAGCAGTTTGACTGAACACAAAAGCAGCTTCTTTACTTAACTGCATCTGAGCTTGTTCACAATGAGCGAGCTTGACCTATATATATATATATATATATCAGCTCTGGAGAAAACAGTCAAAGTTTTCACCTATCCACCTTATCCCTGATGAGTTTACTGCGTTTTGAATTATGGGACTTCCGGTTAGGGGAACTTCCATTCAAAAAGACTAATAAAGCTGATCCTTTAGTTTGACTCAGTGAGCTATCAGTTTTCTTTCATGTTTTTTTTTAAAGAATAACATGAGAATAAGGTAGGCTACACCTGGTATTTTAACGTGACATGTTGTGGCAAATTCAAAGTTCTTTTTGGTTCAGGTCTCAAAGCAGTTATTAAGTTTAATTACATGGCTTGGCTGAATTCCAATGTAGACTGCGGTCTGTTATTTCTTGATAACAGACCTTTGCCATGAAAAACAGCGGGTTGCGTCGGTTTCCAGTTCAGCCAGTCGGGGTTATTATTCGCTATAACACCCGCCTCGCTATACATTATCCCTTAGCAAATTCGAAGTCCTTGGTTTAGGTCACAAAGAAGTTTCTCAGAGTCGAGGTTCCAGGTCAGAAGAATTAACTTCATTGACAAGCAACAAAGTGAGAAGCCAGTTGGCCAGACATCTGAGGTTACAATGGCCAGTGTTCATGTCTTATACTTTTTCTTATCGCTAGGTGCCCAATGGGCTTTGTCACTCCTTGTAGCCTTGCCACCATTAGATACATTTCCCCCTAGACCTTCTTCTATTGGTGGAACATCTCAAAAACATCTTACATCACATGTGTTTTACTTCCAGTGCATCCCAACACCTGCATTTACAGACGGGTACTTTTCCATTCTCTTATCCTTGTGATCTCTTTTCTGCTTGGCATTACAGCATTCAGACTTTCACATGAGACAAAGGGAAATTCTTCAACATGTTATAACAAGAATATCAATGGCAAGAGCTCTTTTCAGTCGCTGCTTTCTTTTCCTCATAATTATTAGGGCCCAAGCCCTGAAAGGGCGGAGGTGTTACCGTCCTCAGATCTAGGGGAATCTGGGCAGGTACAAAGCCACAGGCTGGATAGCACTGTGGGTTGGAAAGTAGTGGAGATACAAAAATTATGTCTTTCTCAAGCGCTGGATGTTTATTTCTGAGCTGAGTCAAATATCTCAATAATAATACGATGAGGTCATAAACCGTAACTGAACCATTACATGGACCATATAATATAGAAATGGTCTATAACTATACTGAATACAATAAACAAATCAATATGTAAAGCATTGGTATATATCAGATAAAATACAAAACCCATTAATAACATACTGTGAAATAGATACCAGTCTTACTGTACAATACATGAAATATACATCAACAAATGACACTATAAATTGTATTATATCTTGAAACAATTGTTTACAGTCAATACAAAAAGACAAAAGAACGGAACCTTCACTGACGGTGACAGGCTAACTTCAACTAGTTCGCTAGCTATAGCTGCTATCCAATACAGTATAAACACATAATAATAATAACCTTTCTACACAGAACATGACAACATACATCATCTAGACAACCGTACTGGTGATATACTCTTTCGATACTTTTTAACAGAGATTGGAAAGGTTTACAAATATACCTGTGGGTTGGAAAGTAGTGGAGATACAAAAATTATGTCTTTCTCAAGCGCTGGATGTTTATTTCTGAGCGCTTGAGCGACCGTCTCCACGGCAACCCAACTGAAGCAGTGCAAGGGCTATTTTTTTAAAAGTAAACAAATAGAAGAAGGGTTTTTTTCAATTAAACTAATATATGTGGTCATTTTCTCTACCCATTACAGAGGCCCTATTGTTTTCGTAAGGATTATTAGGGCCCAAGCCCTGAAAGGGCGGAGGCCCTATTGTTTTCGTAAGGATTATTATTATTATTATTATTATTTTTTTTTTTTCATTATTTTTTTTGTTGCCTTTTTGCCACTTTTGGGGCCCTTAACATGCTCAAAAACTCTTGAAACTTTGCACACAGGTCAGAACCCGCGGCCATCAGGGCCGGGCTGAAGCTGGTACCCGGGCGTGGCAGGGGGGCTCGACAGCGCCCCCTGGAATGGGGTCCGAAATCTTGGTCCATATATCAAACACGCTTGCATGTAATAATATGAAACTCAGTACACATATAGATCTCATCGGGCCGCACAACTTTCGTGCTCTAAGTTTTACAAAAGCCCAACAGGAAGTTGGTTATTATACATTGTTTGGAAAACGCATACAATGGAATGTGAAATACTCCTAGGGAAGTCATCCGATCGCCGCCAAACTCGGTCGGCATGAAGTCAAGACATTGAGGATGAATTCTTGCGAACAGATTTTTGATATCTCGAACGGTTTGGCCGTGGCGAGGAAACGAATTTATGGCGAATAATGGGACACAGGAAGTGTGTTATAACTTCTGCATACATTAACTGATCTTGATGAAACTTCAGCAGTGTGTTCGTTGTAAGAGGCCGATCACATGGATGTGACTATTGTGAGTCAAAGTTATAGCGCCACCAACTGGCAACAGGAAGTGTGTCATTTTCAAAATGCTTTGAAATCACTTTCTTATTTTTACCCGATTTGCTTAAAACTTTATGTGTATAATGTAGACACACGGCAGATGTAGACCTGTGAAAGGATTATTGATATCTTAGATACTGTTGCCGTGGCAACGCATCAAACTTTAATATTCTTTTCGGATGCTTTTGAGACTCTTCACATGCTTGAAAATGCATGAAACTCGACAGACACATCACATTTATTATACAGTAGACATGTGCAAAGTTTCAGAAACGGGTGTGGTGGAATGGCTCAGTAGCGCCACCTTTAGTCAAAAATGGGGGCTTAGTTTTTCCTAGAATCACAAAACTTGGTAGGTGTATTGTTCTCATCAAGCAGGACACCTTTCTAATTTACAGTCATAACCTCAGACCCACAGGAAGTCAGATATTTTGGTTTGAATGTGGATTTTCTGGAGAATTTTCTCTCTCTCTCTGTGTGTCTGTGTGTGTGTGTGGGGGGGGGGGGGGGGGATTTGTCTATTCCATTTAATCTTTGTTTTTCAAGGTTTCAGGGGCTTTTGGGGCCCTTAACGTGCTCAAAAACTCTTGAAACTTTCCACACAGGTCAGAACCCACGGTCATCAGAGCCGGGCTGAAGCTGGTACCCGGGCGTGGCAGGGGGGCTCAACAGCGCCCCCTTGGACACGGTCTGAAAACTTGGTCCATATATCAAGCACGCTTGCATGAATTAATATGAAACTCGGTACACATATAGATCTCATCGGGCCGAACAACTTCCGCACTCTAAGTTATTGGCTCCGCCCAACAGGAAGTCGGCTATTATGGGTTGTTTGAAAAACGCATGCTGTGGAATTTAATGTACTCATCCTAGAGAATTCATCCAATCGCCTCCAAACTCGGTCAGCATGAAGTCAAGACATTGAGGATGATAAATTCCGGACAGATTTTTGATATCTCGAACGGTTTGGCCGTGGCGAGGAAACAATGGCGAGAAAAGAGAAACACGAAGTAATATAACTTCTGCATACGTTAACTGATCTTGATGAAACTTCAGCAGTGTGTTCTTGGTAAGAGGCCGATCAGATGGATGTAACTATTGTGAGTCAAAGTTATAGCGCCACCAACTGGCATATATATATATATATATATATATATATATATATATATATATATATATATATATATATATAAATATAGCTGCGAGCAGCGATGGAGGGCCCAAGCCGGTGACACCGCCACCGGCTTGGGCCCGCAATCGCTGCTCGCAGCTATATTTTATTTATTTTTTCTCTTTCTTCATTATTTTTTTTTTTGCCACTTTTGGGGCCCTTAACATGCTCAAAAACTCTTGAAATTTTGCACACATGTCAGAACCTGCGGCCATCAGGGCCGGAATGAAGCTGGTACCCGGGCGTGGCAGGGGGGCTCGACAGCGCCCCCTGGAATGGTGTCCGAAAACTTGGTCCATAAATCAAACACGCTTGCATGTAATAATATGAAACTCGGTACACTTATAGATCTCATCGGGCCGAACAACTTTCGTGCTCTAAGTTTTACGCCAGCCCAACATTGAAACTTCAGCAGTGTGTTCATGGTAAGAGGCCGATCAGATGGATGTAACTATTGTGAGTCAAAGTTATAGCACCACCAACTGGCAGCAGGAAGTGTTTCACTTTCAAAATGCTTTTGACAAAAGTGAGGGGGTTAATTTTATGTACAGTCACAAAAATCAGTACACATATTGGTTTCATCGAGCCGTACAATTTTCTAATTTTCAGTAATTAGCTCAGAGCAACAGGAAGTCAGATATTTTGGTTTGAATCTGGATTTCTTTGCAAAATCAGCAAAATCAGAGTGGGGAATTTTTACCCACTCCTCTTAAGTGGTTTATTTTATTCCCACCAAACTTTTTCAACATGATGAAAATACATTAAAGATGCTAAATTGTAAACAGATAATAAATATCTCAAACAGTTTATTGATATCTTAGATACTGTTGCCGTGGCAACGCATCAAACTTTAATATTCTTTTTGGATGCATTTGAGTCTTTTATATTTTTTATATATATAAAAGTGTATATATATATATATATATATATATATATATATATGTATATATATATATAAATATAGCTGCGAGCAGCGATGAAGGGCCAAAGCCAGCGGCACCGCCTGCCTAGTTTAGGTAACTAAAGGCTCCGGGGTTGCGGTGTCACCGGCTTGGGCCCGTAATCGCTGCTCGCAGCTATATTTATATATATTTTTCTTTGTTCCTTTTGCATTCTGCTGTAATAGTATGAAAAATGATGACATATATATATACTGCACAAGGTCTGGCAAGCTTCCGAGCGAGGGAAACCTGCCGAAGCGTTGTGCGTATGGATTGTGCAAATCTGACACCCGGTATCCTAAAGGTTTGGACGGGGTGGTGGATTTTGTTCCCTTCCCGAAACCTAAAACCGAAGGTGCTGCTGCTTGCGCTGGGACCTACAGTATAGGCTTTAGCTTCAACTTTGATGAAATTATTCTCTAATCAGTTGCATATTATGTCGTGGATATATCCCTCGAATGTCCCTTTTGTCTGGCTCTCTCAGATATTTCACCTGTTCGCCAAAAATAACTAATTATCTCCTTGGTAATGTCTGAAACCGGTGCATACTATGATACTGTAATAGACGTGCAAGCGCAAAAGCTTGACAGGCATAGCAACAGTAACTAAGGAGGGCGGGGCTTAGCGAAGGGGCAATTTAATTTACGATTTATTCCATTAATAATTCAATGGAATGCACAATCTCTCGTTTTTCTCCTTAAATCTCCACATCTCTTTCCAGGTTTGTTTTCACAGGTGAATACAATTTATTATCTGTCAAAATGACTGAAATCACTTTGAAATAGTATCACGCAATGCTGTATATTTTTGATGAAATATAACTTCTTAACACGATTATATTTTTTCGCGGAGGACTATTATATTAGAATGTTAGAAAATCTAATATTCAAGCTGTTTTCTCATTTTTCTACTTTAAATATTAAATTAAAAACGACTGAACGAATGATGCACACATTCTCTTGAGCCACTCCAGCTCTGTGATTGGCCAAAATGATCCGTTAAGAGCTTTTACTGTTATTTAGGAGAACTCTAGTGCTAAGATGATGCTGTCATATCAAATTTAATGCATTTATTTAGGCTAACTATTAGGTAGAAATATCAGTTGTGTAGCAGTTAAATTGACAGGTTTATCTTTAATCTTAGGCTAATTAACATGATCACAATTTCTTCAGTTGTCATGTCAAAACATGCCTTAAATCTCTTACATTGACGGTCAACAGGATCATATCGAGTGTGAACATACTCATATCGAGTTTCATTTAGATTCTGAAAGTATTTTCTTATGAGTCAACCCTCTTCAAGCAGCTCGAGCGTCGCCCTCTCCAGCGTGCACGCGCTTTGTAATAACGCGCGTCTGAAACGCGTCACTGTCAGACGGAATAACACTGATCATCACACACTCAAGCTGTTTATATCGAAGATCATTTTATGCATTAATACTGACGAAATTGCAACCATGTTAATTAGTGTGTAGATTAAATAGCAAACTAGCGATAAACCTGTCGATTTAACTGCTTATGGCTTATATATTAAATGCATTTAGGTTGATGCAGTGATATTAAATAATATGCCTATTTTAGACTTCAATAAATCCAGTTGATTTATGTTCACATTTGTTTTTAGTGCAGGATCATTTGACAATTATTGTTTTCTAATAAAGATATTAACCTTGTTTTCTAATAAAGATATATTTTCTTCTGAATGAAATGTGTGCCAAAGTACAATTGAAATACAAACACAAATGTACAACATTGTTATCATTTTTAAATCATGTAAATACATGCATAAAGTAGCCCAAATAACTGTTGTGTGACAGAACGGGTTAGATGAGAGTCCAGATTCCTGAAAGATCTGGAGCCTCGAGTATTAAACTCTCCGTAGATTTCATCCTAAAAGTGTTCGCGCGCAGAACAGCTATAGATTAATCTCACACACACGACATCTATAGATTAATCTCACACACACGACATCTATAGATTAATCTCACACACACGACAGTTTCAGATTTACAAACCCACGAGTGCGAACATTAACTATTTTCTCAGGACTAGAGTTTAGAAAGATGAATTTCCTGCGCAACAGGTTTACAGTGCAGTGCGCAATGCACGTAAAAACATGTTTGGCGTATATGGCACGATGAGATCGTCTTATCGCGCGCATAATTTAAAACATTAAAACACTGCAGTTTTCAACACCAGCGCATCGACTATATCTAAATTCAGAAGGTTTGTTTAACTTCTGGACGATGGCTTTATGTAGTTTGACTGCTTGACTCCATTAATGAGTGTCATATTTAATCTAAATCAAATTCTTCTGTTTCCTTCTTCGCTCTCTCCAGTTAAAGAGTGTATATTAATGTGCGCACAGATTAATGCCAAATGTTGTTGTTTTTTACTCGTAGTTTTACTTTTTTAAACTCTGAGTGCATTAACTGATATCTGATGAGAAATAATCTCAGTGATTGATCATGGAGATGCAGGAGTGAGTGTGAGCCTCGAGAAAATATGTAATTCAGTGAGTAAAATAATTAATAATGCTATAATAGCCTATATTATTTAAAAAAAATATATATATTTTTTTTTTTTGAGAAAGCTAATGTGTTTGAGCACTGAACTCATGTCTGTTTAAAAATAAACAGTATATTTTCTGAGTATCGAGAAGAATAAGATAACTGAAGTCTGATGAAGAATGCACGATGGCGAGATGTTTAATAATGTGTTTTATGATGAAGTGATGATCTACTTTCAGGAGATGAGGGTGAGAGATGAGCATGTTGTGTTCGTGACCACTTACATGATGTGTTTATGACATCTGAGAAGGCACAGTGGCGGGAAATCATCAACTGCCAGTTTTTGTGGTTAGTTATTTTTAACTATAACACACACTTTTTTTATATAAAGAAAAAAAAGGTAGCTAAGCAAAAAAAAAAAAAAAAAAGAGTTATTTTACAGTCTTGGATAACAACATTATTTTTATGCAGGGTCAGATTTAAAAACTAAACTAAACTAAAACTGCTCAGGGCCGCATGTAAAGCCACTCTTTGTCTTAAGTCTGTCAAAATTCTAAGAATTACATAATTTTGCTCTTATTCCTAAACTTGAGAATAAGTGTGATTCATAAAGGTTCCTCAGTGACAAGACTAGGTCTCCGCTCCTCAATAGTTTAAGAGAGCTGGAGAGGTCTCCTATAACAAGATGAACATTTTTGTTGTTAAATGACGATAAATTAAAGTTTGATCATCAAAGTGCTTTTTGTAACTGACCTTTAAGAACTTTTATAGCAATGAAAGTAATAATAGCATTTCTGTCGAGTGTAAGAGGTGATATGACTTGAGCTCCTCAGTCCACAGTCAGCAGACTCTGAAACAGCGCCATTACACACACACACACACACACACACACACAAAGTCACCTTTATTTCTACAGCGCTTTTTCCATCACAGTGTCTCAAAGCAGCAAATATCAGCAAAGTAATGCAACAAAGTTAGTTTTGTCTGCAGCTCTAGAAGAGAATATTGTCATTATTAGCATTAATGCTTATGTGAGTTCAGCATTGATTCATTTTCATTGTAAAAATCATTAGTTATTATCTATTTAGTTCATTTATCTATACAGCGGCATGGAGAAAATAGTGCTGTCCTCGTCCAGCTCGGTTCAGTTTTCAGACAGTGCTGTCAATGCAGGAGATCAATAATACTGATGAATATTAACTGACAAAAAGGCAAACTACAGCTAGAGGTTTTAGAAGAAGCTGTGTTTTAGTCATATCAGAGGGACATTGTGTATGAAACTATAAAGTTTACTCTATTTTTCTCCCAGTTCAAAGGGCTTTACTTTTATGGATTTCGGGAAAAATGGATGAATTTACGCGATGTAAATCCGACAGATCCTCTGAATTACGGCGCAAACTCGTGGCGCGTTATATCAATGATAATTAAATGTGTTTAAACGACAGAACACCTTCACTTCCACATATTTGCCAGTCTAAATATATCATACAAAAACAATTCATTATTCTAGTTAGCAAGTTTGTGAATATTTATATAACAAGTGTGTGACTGATGACGCGTCGCCGAGGAAATAATTCTGAACTGATCTAAAATCAGTGTTCGAATTGAGGGGACCCCCCATAAGGCCCAAAAAAAATATTTTTTGTTTTTGCATTAAAACTAAAATAATAGAAACATAATTTATATATAACCTATATATATAGGTTATATATATATATATATATATATATATATATATATATATATATAATCAAAGTATTGCGCTTCCGCTCCCATTAGAAAGTAATTCAAATTAGATTTGCGTCTGAAAAGACGCTCAAGTGCGCCACACGCTGTTTTCTGAAGGAATTTACAGACTGTTGAATTGTATTGTTAATAAAACAAACAAACCACATCCATCCCCCGCACTTTTGAAAAGCTTGCTACGCCCCTGATGACTTGACTTGACATTAATGAGAAATTGAACAGGTGTTCCTAATAATCCTTTAGGTGAGTGTATATGGATTATAGCCTATACAATTAATGCAGCATAGCCTACTTCAATATAATTAGTCAAGTCACCTTTATTTTTATATTGGTTTTTACAATACAGATAGTTTCAAAGCAGCTTTTTTAGCCGCTCTGGAGAAAAGTAAGTTTTCACCTATCCACCTTATTCCTGATGAGTTTACTGCGTTTTGAATTATGGGAGGCACTTCCGTTCAAAAAGACTGAAACGAATCATTTCAAATAAAGCTGATCCGTCAGTTTGACTCAGTGAGCTATCTGTTTTCTTTCATGTTTTATTTAAGAATAACATTATAATAACGTAACACTTGGTATTTTAACGTGACAAGAATATGCTATGGCAAGAGCTCTTTTCAGCTCTTTTCCTCATGATTATCTTATTTTTTATTTTATTTTTGCAATCCGCTGTTAAAAAAATACAACATATATGCTGCACATCTGTGGTCTGTTCTCCAGATTTAATTTACGATATGCCATTAATAATTCACTGGAATGCACGTAGAAACTCTCTCTTTTCTCCCCAAATCCTCACGTCTCTCTCCAGGTTTTAAATGTCCTTTTGATGTTCGGTGGTTGAAGGATGAGAATAATGTAATCTCATTGAACACAGTTTAAAAAAAATATAGCCTATTATTGCGAGCTCTTTCACTGATTTTTTTACAGTTTAACGGAAGTTACACCCATAATTCGCGCAAAGCCTCGTCATGGGGCGTATGAATAAGGTGGATAGTCGTATTAGGATGAAATATAACTTCTTTACACAATTATAAGGCCGTACGAAGAAAGATATTCCTATATTTATTCGTAAATTAAAAATACATTTTATTGCGATTTGTATTAGAATTATTAGAATATTTATTATAACATTTATTAGAATATTAGAGTACTACGGAGCCCGGGAAGTCACCTGTAGGAAAAAAAAAAAAAAAAAAAATCCGTGGCGACGGTTTGGCAATCCGTCCGCTCAGTTTATAAACCGTACTCACGAATTCTCAAACTGTTCCCTCGGTTTAACAAATCGTGCCCACGGATTAATAAACCGTACCCACGAGTTTCTAATCCGCGCTCTCAGCTTTGTAAACCGTGCCTTCAGTTTTTGTAATCTGTACCCACAAATTCATAAACCGTGCCCACGCTTTCGTAATCCGTTCCCACGGGTTTGTAAACTGTACTCACGGATTTGTGACTCGCCCTCATTTTAGAAGAACACGTTGTTAACGAATCCTATTGTATAGTGTTTTATTGAATATTAAGGGGAATACATCAAATTGACATACGTCTGAATGCTTACAGTGATTCTCAATTGTAGCGGGTATGGGGTGGAATATATGATTTAATATGAATGACGTGCATCAAAATCTTTTGTTTATTTGTGATATAATCTTAGCACTTTATTATTATTTTCTAACCTGTATTATGACTGATATTTGACGAATTGCTTTGTTCATTTTTTTGTAAGTTTTGGACAAAAGCGTCTTTTAAATATATAGCCAAAAATGTAATAATAATAATAATTATTATTATTATTATTATTTAAGTTATATATGTGTAACCCTTTTCTTAACGGTTAATTTTTACGTTTCCCAAATAAGATAAAACCTGGATTCCCGGCAGTTGAATGGTGAATTTGGCCGGTATTTTCCTTTGAATAAAAAATTAACGTAAAGTATTTTTCCCTATACCAATTACACAATACTTTTACTAAAATAATAAATTGAACAATTCTTATTTATAGTTTCCTAGAAATCAGTACCTTTTTTAAATGAGTTAACTTGCCAAACTCC
This sequence comes from Abramis brama, assembly GCF_963993115.1. Classification (NCBI taxonomy): domain Eukaryota; kingdom Metazoa; phylum Chordata; class Actinopteri; order Cypriniformes; family Leuciscidae; genus Abramis; species Abramis brama. The sequence goes on along the minus strand of NC_139963.1, from coordinate 72,762,295 downwards.
AAAGAAATACCAGAATGCAAATGTTAAGGGAAAAAAACTAACAAATATTTATTTATTTTACATTAATCTAATAACCCCCTTTAAAAGGAAAACAAAACAAAACAAGGAAACACCTTTTTTTATATAAAGACAGATAAACACTTATACCCAATGGTATGTAAATTACTTATTCTTTTTGTAAATAAAATATACAAAATCAACTGTTCAGTCTCAGAACTGTTCCTTGTCTCTCTTATGTTTGTTTTTACACTTGCATTTTTACCTTTTTCCTTTTCTACTTTAAAACACTGTCCTCAATCAGCAACACACAAGTGGACAAATTCAGAACCCTGTTAGATATAGGCTAAACACTTTTCTACTGAGACATGTAGAGCAATAAGGAAAATAAAACAATATTTCTTTCAAAAACAATTAAACACTTGAAAAAAAAAACCCGATTCACAACATACGGTTTTTCAGTATGCAAATTAGTTATGAGTCAATGACGCAGTCAAAAATACACGAGTCAGTGACGCAGTCAAAAATACGGTTGTTCGTTATCGTTGGGGCCCAGTTCGTTGGTGCACATTTACGGCTGACGAATTCAATGTACTCCTGCACATTCAACAGATCCGAAAATGAGTTCACTTACGATACGAACAGTTTCACACAAGCAGTCCCGATAGCGATGAATGCAGTTGATCCACGTCCCACGACGACAAGCTACACAATCTTTCCAGTCCTGGAAGAGTTTTGAAGTCCACCACGAACGTTCAATAACTTCGACACAGTTATTGACCATGAATTTGAACGTCACTAGCTGTTAAGCCCTCATTACGCACGTCTTGACTCAGCACTATGAAAATCACGAAGAAGATAACAGAAACAAAAAAAAAAACACTTCAACTAGCAAAACAAAAAAATAAACCACACGTCGATTCTTTACACTTTGGGCCTTATATTACACAGAATATATTAAGTCTCCAAAATGACGCACTTCTAACCAGCAGTCAAATTACCGTCTTCTCATGCCATGTGCGATGCTCCTCCCCCTTCACGTAACTAACGTTATGACGCAAAGTAATCATGCTCAATCACTGGCCAGCAACAGTACATTTACATTCAATCCATTCAATTACATTCAAAGTTATATCACACTGAAATAATATTGAAAACAAAAAAATGAAAAGCACATTTTAATACACCAAAATACCCCAAACAAAAGGCATATTTATTTTAGGGGTCCCTACACATGAACTATAAACGAGTTAACTTAGTAATACAGTAATATGTTTGTCATCAAATAATTTATCAATGTTTTATTATTATAGGCTATAACCTAACCTTTTACAGTTTTGGATAAAATAGGCCTACATTTTTTGCATAATTTTTGCTTAAAAATAAAGCATTCATAAATTATTTTATGATAAACATATTACTGTCTAGTGAACTCATTTATAGTTATTAGGCTAACTCAAATAATAATAATAATTATTATTATTATTATAATTATTCATATTATTACATTTTAGGCTACATATTTTGTCCAAAACTTACAAAAAAATTAACAAAGCAATTCGTCAAATATCAGTCATAATACAAGTTAGAAAATAATAATAAAGTGCTAAGATTATATCACAAATAAACAAAAGATTTTGATGCACGTCATTCATATTAAATCGTATATTCCACCCCATACCCGCTACAATTGAGAATCACTGTAAGCATTCAGACGTATGTCAATTTGATGTATTCCACTTAATATTCAATAAAACAATATACAATAGGATTCGTTAACAACGTGTTCTTCTAAAATGAGGGCGAGTCACAAATCCGTGAGTACAGTTTACAAACCCGTGGGAACGGATTACGAAAGCGTGGGCACGGTTTATGAATTTGTGGGTACAGATTACAAAAACTGAAGGCACGGTTTACAAATCTGAGAGCGCGGATTAGAAACTCGTGGGTACGGTTTATGAATTTGTGGGTACAGATTACAAAAACTGAAGGCACGGTTTACAAATCTGAGAGCACGGATTAGATACTCGTGGGTACGGTTTATTAATCCGTGGGCACGTTTTGTTAAACCGAGGGAACAGTTTGAGAATTCGTGAGTACGGTTTATAAACTGAGCGGACGGATTGCCAAACCGTCGCCACGGATTGTTTTTTTTTTTTTTCTCCCATTCTCATTTTTTTTACTTTCAATACTTTAAAAAAAAAAAAAAAAAACGACTGAACGAATGATACACATTGTATTGAGCCACTCCAGCTCTGTGATTGGCCAAAATGATCCGTTAAGAGCTACTGTTATTTAGGAGAACTCTAGTGCTAAGATAATGCTTTCATATTTAATGCATTAATATAGGCTAATTCTATAACTATTAGGTAGAAATATCAATTGTGTAGCAGTTAAATTGACAGGTTTATCTTTAATCTACATAATTAACATGCCTTAAATCTCTTATATTGACGGTCAACAGGCTCATATCGAGTGTGCTCATGTGTGAACATTCTCATATCGATTTTCATTTACATTCTGAAAGTCTTTTCTTATGAGTCAGTCAACCCTCCAAGCAGATTCATAAACTTATCTTCGACATAAACAGCTCGAGCGTCGTCCTCTCCCGCGTGCACGCGCTCTGTAATAACGCGCGTCCGTAACGCGTCACTATCAGAAGGAATAATAACACTGATCACGCGCTCAAGCTGTTCGCCGTTTATATCGAAGTCTATTTTATGCATTAATACTGACGAGATTGCAAACATGTTAATTAGTGTGTAGATTAAATAGCAGACTGGAACATGTCGATTTAACTGCTACACAATTTATATTTTACCTGTTATAGCCTATATATTAATGCATAGGTTGATTCAGTGATATTAAATAGCCTATTTTAGACTTAGTTAGTTAGTTAGTTAAAGTTTATTTCGGTCAACTTCAAAAGAAAAAAATAAAGAAAAACAATTTACAAGCAAACATAGAAACAAACATTAAATTACAATGTAAACAATATTTAAAAGAGAGAGAGAGAAAAAAAAAGTTGATCGACCGAAAAGGTGTCGGCTGAAGCTTATGCTTATTGCGCCGATCCTTTTTGCATAACATTTATTTTACACACAACACCAAGTCCCTAAGTCATCATGCATGCAATGACTAAAAGAAAAGCAGATTCATAAACTTATGAATAAATCCGGTTCATTTTTTTTAGTGCTGGATCATATGGCAATTATTTTCTAATAAAGATATTAAACTTTAGAGTGTAGACGTACATTGTTTATTTTCTTCAGAATGAAATGTGCGCAAAAGTTCAAACACGAATACAATGTAGCCTACAATATATTTATAATTTTAAAATAATGTAAATACATGCATAAAGTAGCCCAAATAACTCTTTTGTGAGCCTTTAAGCGTATCTTTTCATAAGTTTATTAGCATAATGATAAAGGCAGCAGTAAACTTTAGTTAATCTGGGTAGACTTGAATTTCTTGTGTTTGAAGCCCTAAATATTTCCAAAATGCCTGAAAACATGTTAATGTCCTTTAAATATATTATAATGATGATCTTTTACAGTGTGATTGCTGATGATCGAGATCGCCGGTGTCTCACGGAGGATCAGGACAGAGGAGATCGAGAGAGGACAGAGGAGATCGAGAGAGGACAGAGGAGATCGAGAGAGGACAGAGGAGATCGAGAGAGGACAGAGGAGATCGAGAGAGGACAGAGGAGATCGAGAGAGGACAGAGGAGATCGAGAGAGGACAGTGGAGATCGAGAGAGGACAGTGGAGATCGAGAGAGGACAGAGGAGATCGAGAGAGGACAGAGGAGACAGAGGAGATCGAGAGAGGACAGAGGAGATCGAGAGAGAGGACAGAGGAGATCGAGAGAGAGGACAGAGGAGATCGAGAGAGGACAGTGGAGATCGAGAGAGGACAGAGGAGATCGAGAGAGAGGACAGAGGAGATCGAGAGAGAGGACAGAGGAGATCGAGAGAGGACAGTGGAGATCGAGAGAGGACAGAGGAGATCGAGAGAGAGGACAGAGGAGATCGAGAGAGAGGACAGAGGAGATCGAGAGAGGACAGTGGAGATCGAGAGAGGACAGAGGAGATCGAGAGAGGACAGAGGAGATCGAGAGAGGACAGAGGAGATCGAGAGAGGACAGAGGAGATCGAGAGAGGACAGAGGAGATCGAGAGAGGACAGAGGAGACAGAGGAGATCGAGAGAGGACAGAGGAGATCGAGAGAGGACAGTGGAGATCGAGAGAGAGGACAGAGGAGATCGAGAGAGAGGACAGAGGAGATCGAGAGAGGACAGAGGAGATCGAGAGAGAGGACAGAGGAGATCGAGAGAGAGGACAGAGGAGATCGAGAGAGGACAGAGGAGATCGAGAGAGGACAGAGGAGATCGAGAGAGGACAGTGGAGATCGAGAGAGGACAGAGGAGATCGAGAGAGGACAGAGGAGATCGAGAGAGGACAGTGGAGATCGAGAGAGGACAGAGGAGATCGAGAGAGGACAGAGGAGATCGAGAGAGGACAGTGGAGATCGAGAGAGGACAGTGGAGATCGAGAGAGGACAGAGGAGATCGAGAGAGGACAGAGGAGATCGAGAGAGGACAGAGGAGATCGAGAGAGGACAGTGGAGATCGAGAGAGGACAGAGGAGATCGAGAGAGGACAGAGGAGATCGAGAGAGGACAGTGGAGATCGAGAGAGGACAGTGGAGATCGAGAGAGGACAGTGGAGATCGAGAGAGGACAGAGGAGATCGAGAGAGGACAGAGGAGATCGAGAGAGGACAGAGGAGAGGACAGAGGAGATCGAGAGAGGACAGAGGAGAGGACAGAGGAGATCGAGAGAGGACAGAGGAGACAGAGGAGATCGAGAGAGGACAGAGGAGATCGAGAGAGGACAGAGGAGATCGAGAGAGGACAGTGGAGATCGAGAGAGGACAGAGGAGATCGAGAGAGGACAGAGGAGATCGAGAGAGGACAGGGGAGATCGAGAGAGGACAGAGGAGAGGACAGAGGAGATCGAGAGAGGACAGTGGAGATCGAGAGAGGACAGTGGAGATCGAGATAGGACAGAGGAGATCGAGAGAGGACAGAGGAGATCGAGAGAGGACAGAGGAGATCGAGAGAGGACAGAGGAGAGGACAGAGGAGATCGAGAGAGGACAGAGGAGATCGAGAGAGGACAGAGGAGATCGAGAGAGGACAGTGGAGATCGAGAGAGGACAGAGGAGATCGAGGAGATCGAGAGAGGACAGGGGAGATCGATAGAGGACAGAGGATATCGAGAGAGGACAGAGGAGATCGAGAGAGGACAGTGGAGATCGAGAGAGGACAGTGGAGATCGAGAGAGGACAGAGGAGATCGAGAGAGGACAGTGGAGATCGAGAGAGGACAGTGGAGATCGAGATAGGAGATCGAGAGAGGACAGAGGAGATTGAGAGAGGACAGAGGAGATCGAGAGAGGACAGAGGAGATCGAGAGAGGACAGAGGAGATCGAGAGAGGACAGAGGAGATCGAGAGAGAGGACAGTGGAGATCGAGAGAGGACAGAGGAGATCGAGAGAGGACAGAGGAGATCGAGAGAGGACAGTGGAGATCGAGAGAGGACAGTGGAGATCGAGATAGGAGATCGAGAGAGGACAGAGGAGATCGAGAGAGGACAGAGGAGATCGAGAGAGGACAGAGGAGATCGAGAGAGGACAGAGGAGATCGAGAGAGGACAGAGGAGATCGAGAGAGGACAGAGGAGATCGAGAGAGAGGACAGAGGAGATCGAGAGAGGACAGTGGAGATCGAGAGAGAGGACAGAGGAGATCGAGAGAGGACAGAGGAGATCGAGAGAGGACAGTGGAGATCGAGAGAGGACAGGCCTGCGCTTGATCTGTGTGTTATGTTGTGTGTGTGACAGCAGTTTGCGTTTTGTGTTTTCTTCATTTATTGTATTAAAGTCTTTGACTGTTCGCCGGTTCCCGCCTCCTTCCCATTACATTTAACATTATTACAATGAAGTATGCATGTGATAAACAATCTAATGTCTATATAAACTTGATTTATTTATTTTTTTAAAGAAGATTGACTTGACCAGTAAATATCCTTGTACACCAGACACTGTTATTTTCACTTTGTTTTAAACAAGGCATGTGTATTTCAATGTTTAATAATACAAGTTTGTTGTAAATGTCATTGTATTAAATGTTTAGATCACTGGGATTACAGTTTGTCCGCAAGGGTCTGTGTGAAGTGTGTTAATGTGTGTGTTTAAATAAGTGTTTTGCTCACCATATGTCATAATGGCACGACTTCTCATTTCTGAATAAAATTCAAAGAATCAGTTGTTTATTTTTATTCAAAATGAAACTACTATCATGATCAATATATTATATTTGCAGTAAATGTGCAAATTACTAAATGTTCTATTATTTTAGCTGCTAAATAAATGTAATTAAAATGTGTCATTAAAATTACGTTTGATTGTGATGATGAAATGAAACGATGCATTGTAAGAAATGGCCCGTGCCTTTCCCCGTAGGCTACAGATATTTATCCGCAGACTTGCTGTACATGTGTGTGTGTGTGTGTGTGTGTGTGTGTGTGTGTGTAAATGAGTCATTTAACCATCTGATTACTGGCCTTTAAACTACAGTGACAGGAACTCTTAAATGCATTTGTAACTTTTATTATGTATGCATTACAAGTCACTTGGTCTATTCTTGCATGCAGTGTCACATGCTATAGCCTACATAGTCTACCTCATATGAATACTTTATACACCTAAACCTCATTTGTAAAAAACGAATGGCCAGTTTTTTAGGGGACGTCCCATACAGTATGTAATAACCACGGAAACTATAATAAAGCTAATTCAAAATCAAAATATGAATGACCTGCTAAAATAACACCGCGGGTATCCGCACGAGTCACGTGACCGAAAACTATGAGCTATGAAAATGTAAAATAAAATAATAAAACTTAAATCAGAGGAATACTGATCTCCTGTTTCATTAATAAAGTTTGATTTGCTACATATTCCTGCTGAACAGCAACACACTGTAAACACACCTTCTTCAACACTTGTAATAGACACACGCAGCTGTCACTCAAGGCTCATCCCTCCTCCTCTTCCTTCACTGGTGCAACAGGATAGAGTTTCTTCATTCATCCAGCAAACGAGCCGCTAAAGGTAAGAAATGTGTTGCATAGATATATTACATGTGTAAATGCAGTTTGACCGTGAACCGTTTTTGGCAGGTTCATAAGCCATATTGCCAAAAAAAAAAAAGATTAGGTAGGCCTATTCTTGCAGAAGAACAAGGGAAGCTTAAGTGTGAACAACATGTGCGACTCTTTTGAACATGTAGCCTAACTTACGCGACTCTGAAGTAAATCAGCGATCGTTGTTTCTGATGCTCGAGATTGAACTCAAATGCTGTTTTTTTTTTTTTTTTTTTTTTTTACATGTCTTTCATCAGCATCCGAATCTTCCTCGTTTCCCGCGGGTCCTTAAAATACTTGGATGTCTTTCACTTTCAAAGCTTAAAGCCGTAAATAAAAGTCTGAAATATCTTTTTTAAACAGTTTTAATCGTAATATCCATCATCGGTCTCATCACTTATAAATTCAGCTCAATATAGGCTATATATAGCGAAATATTTTTGTTTTTTACATCACGAAAATCTGGCAAGAAAGTACATTTACTAATTATAATATTATTAAAACGTTTCTAAACTGAAGCACGCAGAGCAATAATCCGCTGTGTGTCTGTCCAGCCGCAGTAACGACGCGATAACGCCTCGCTATGACGGCTTTTCGCAGCATCTCGTTTTGAGGTGCTACTGGCTTTTTCAGGGAACAGGGTTACAGTCAAGTAACCCGGATCGTTTCCACACCCGGGATCGGCAGGTGATGGAAAACACAGTGTTTTGCAGCAAACAAACTGGGTCAGAGACTGCAGATTCACCCAAAAAGCCTCGATATCCGTCTAAAAATCTCTGTGAAGAGATTGTATGTGAACTCGTTTAGTGGAAAACAAGTTTTCCGGTAGAGTAGGCCTAGGCTAATCCACATTCAGGCTCGTGCACGAGCTGTGACGTCATTCGTCGGGAGTAAATGTCTCGCTTGCAGGAGTCGCTAGAAAAAGATTTACACGTTCTAAAATGTAATGAAATACTTGTAATTTCAATGTTTTAAATAGTTATGAAAATAAATATTTCTTCAGAAAACACAAGTCTATTTTTAGAATGGGTGTCAATGGTGAAACATGTTTATTTGCCGTTGGTTTGTAAAATATAGCAGTAAAAAGCACTTCTGAATGTGAATATCTTTTTTCGTGTTTCTTGTTA
>NC_139963.1:72677686-72753764 GCF_963993115.1 Abramis brama | reverse complement strand
TTATAGCGAGGCGTTATCGCGTCGTTACTGCGGCTGGACAGACACACAGCGGATTATTGCTCTGCGTGCTTCAGTTTAGAAACGTTTTAATAATATTATAATTAGTAAATGTACTTTCTTGCCAGATTTTCGTGATGTAAAAAACAAAATATTTCGCTATATCCCAGCCAGCACAGCCATGTGGGGCCCAAATGGGTTTGACCTGGGCTATCTAACTGGGACCCAGCCAGTTTTGTCCTCGGTTTCCATGTAGGCCCCACATGGGTTTGCCCAGATGAAATGAACACTGCTTAGTGTGCACACTACAGGCTGTTTAATGTAACACTGAATCAGTGTTGGAGGTAATGAGATAATTAAGTGATTGAATAATGATTAACCTGCTGTTAACAAGCAGAATCACTGAAGGAAAGAGAAACACAAGAACTAGGCCTACTTCCAGCCACTGCCTTGGATGAAATCAACTGAAGATAAAATACATTACATCTCTCAAGATCTGATTAAACAACTCCACAAACAGCATTACCAGCTTCATGTATTACTAACCAGACTGACTTTATTTCTGCCAGACGTCTACAGAAGTTCTTATTGAGAATTAACAGAGGTTTAGATGTTGATTACTTATTTGAAAGTAATAGTTTGATTTGATGTTACCATTGTGGCGATCAGTGTGTGCTTTAGTCAGGCTCTTGACTTTTTAAACATTAGTTTTTCTCAGGCAGCTGTGTCTGCTTGTTATGGTGAGAGAAAATATAATCAGATGCTGTAAGCTGATTGATGATAAGAATATAGTCATCGTCATGTAGTGGCTTAACTCACTGATATTATGTGTGAGGTTTATACAGGTAGTATGTCATTCATTTTGTTTTATTGTTGTGATTCTACAGCAAGAGATCCAGCACAGTTTATACAGTTTTTAAAACCCCATTTACACATGTTAGACTACCGAAAGTTCTACTTGCACACAGACATCAAGAATCAGCATATGAATCTCAACAATGGTGACATGCTTCATGCTGCAATGCATTCTGAGTAGGGCTGGGCGATTTAAATCGCGATATTGTTATGCGCATCTCGTCAGTAAAGCCGGTTCCTTGATTAGTAGTACATCGCCATCACCTGCTTTCAGATGGATCGGCATTTACTACAAAGAACCGTAGTTAACTGACAAGCTGAGCCATATCACATTAATATCGCGGACTTATCGCCAGCGATAATTAATGCGATATGGCTCAGCTTGTCAGTTAACTACGGCTCTTTGTACACAGCAAAAAACTCCAGTGTTAAATTAACACTCCTGGGAGTGTATGAGTCCACACTCAAGAGTGTTTAAGTTAATGAGATAATTAAGTAATTAATTTAGTGATGATTGAACTTTATTGAAGACACCTGATGTTAACAAGCAGAATCACTGAAGGAGAAAATCACAAATTGTAAGTTACCGTTATGACGATCAATGGTTGCTTTAGTTGGACTCTTGACCCATATATTATTAACTTTAGATTTTGTTTGTCTGTTGTTTCTGAATTATAATCACCAGTTGAACAAAGAAAAAAGTGATCTGATGGTGTTGGTTATGTTATGACAATCATCATTTGAACTTGATCACTGAACTCATTAAAATCCTTCTTTCTGACTTCGATGCCCAGAATTTTTGATATAATATAAAGGATTTCTTAAAAGTTGTTTTTTAACAAAAAAAAAAATCATTCTTTTAGGCACACACAGATGTCAAGATTGTCTATGCATCTCAACAATGGTGAGGAGCAGAATATTCAATTAGGAAAAGTAAATTACATAGACAATTCAGATCATAATTTATTCATACCGCAATGCATGATGGGAGACATTAATGAGTTGTGATTGGTGGCAGCCACTGCAACATGCTTTATTATTGTCACCATTGTTGAGATTCACAGGCTGATTATTGATGTTTGTGTTTTAAATGAATTTATCTGAATGTCTTTTGATCAGAACAATGTTCATTAAATATTTTAAATTATAAGTAAAGTACTTATAATCATAGGCTGAAGAATCACTAAACTGCTGCTAACAAGTTAAGCTAAACTATCTCAATAAGTTTCCTTTTTCAGATCACAGCATGATTATGTCAAAACATAACCAACACTATAAGATAACATTTTACTTTGTTCATTTAACTGTTATAAATCAATAACAGCAGACAAACAAAAGTAAATATTAAAGTAAACATATAATGGTCTAGAGCCCAACTAAAGCAAACACCCATCACCTTAATGGTAACTTACAATTTATGATTTTCTCCTTCAGTGATTCTGCTTGTTAACATCAGGTGTCTTCAATAATGCTCAATCATCACTAAATTAATCACTTAATTATCTCCTCAGCCCTAAATGCCGCTTCATCTGAAAGCAGGTGATGGTGATTTACTACTAATCAAGGAACCGGCTTTACTGACGAGATGCGCATAACAATATCGCGATTTAAATCGCCCAGCCCTAATTCTGAGTGCATCATATGAAACTTATCCATAGCTCCCAGAATGCATTGCACCATGAAGCATGTCACCATTGTTGAGATTCATATGCTGATTCTTGATATCTGTGTGCGAGTAAATCTTACAGGAGCCCAAAATATGTAAATGGTGTGTTAAAAATCATTTGACGTTCTGATTAAATTCTATTATTCTCTTGCTGTAGAATCACAACAATAAAACAAAATGAATGACATACTACCTGTATAAACCTCACACATAATCAATGAGCTAAGCCACTACATGATGATTATACTCTTATCATCAATCAGCTTACAGCATCTGATTATATTTTCTCTTGCTGTTCTCGCCATAACAAACAGACACAGCTGCCTGAGAAAAACTAATGTTAAAAAGTCAAGAGCCTGACTAAAGCACACACTGATCGCCACAATGGTAACATCAAATCAAACTATTACTTTCAAATAAGTAATCAACATCTAAACCTCTGTTAATTCTCAATAAGAACTTCTGTAGACGTCTGACAGAAATAAAGTCAGTCTAGTTACTAATAAGTGAAGCTGGTAATGCTGTTTGTGAAGTTGTTTAATCAGATCTTGAGAGATGTAATGTATTTTATCTTCAGTTGATTTCATCCAAGGCAGTGGCTGGAAGTAGGCCTAGTTCTTGTGTTTCTCTTTCCTTCAGTGATTCTGCTTGTTAACAGCAGGTTAATCATTATTCAATCACTTAATTATCTCATTACCTCCAACACTGATTCAGTGTTACATTAAACAGCCTGTACTGTGCACACTAAGCAGTGTTCACTTCATCTGGGCAAACCCATGTGGGGCCTACATGGAAACCGAGGACAAAACTGGCTGGGTCCCAGTTAGATAGCCCAGGTCAAACCCATTTGGGCCCCACATGGCTGTGTTGGCTGGGATATAGCCTATATTGAGCTGAATTTAAGTGATGAGACCGATGATGGATATTACGATTAAAACTGTTTAAAAAAGATATTTCAGACTTTTATTTACGGCTTTAAGCTTAGAAAGTGAAAGACATCCAAGTATTTTAAGGACCCGCGGGAAACGAGGAAGATTCGGATGCTGATGAAAGACATGTAAAAAAAAAAAAAAAAAAAAAAACAGCATTTGAGTTCAATCTCGAGCATCAGAAACAACGATCGCTGATTTACTTCAGAGTCGCGTAAGTTAGGCTACATGTTCAAAAGAGTCGCACATGTTGTTCACACTTCAGCTTCCCTTGTTCTTCTGCAAGAATAGGCCTACCTAATCTTTTTTTTTTTTGGCAATATGGCTTATGAACCTGCCAAAAACGGTTCACGGTCAAACTGCATTTACACATGTAATATATCTATGCAACACATTTCTTACCTTTAGCGGCTCGTTTGCTGGATGAATGAAGAAACTCTATCCTGTTGCACCAGTGAAGGAAGAGGAGGAGGGATGAGCCTTGAGTGACAGCTGCGTGTGTCTATTACAAGTGTTGAAGAAGGTGTGTTTACAGTGTGTTGCTGTTCAGCAGGAATATGTAGCAAATCAAACTTTATTAATGAAACAGGAGATCAGTATTCCTCTGATTTAAGTTTTATTATTTTATTTTACATTTTCATAGCTCATAGTTTTCGGTCACGTGACTCGTGCGGATACCCGCGGTGTTATTTTAGCAGGTCATTCATATTTTGATTTTGAATTAGCTTTATTATAGTTTCCGTGGTTATTACATACTGTATGGGACGTCCCCTAAAAAACTGGCCATTCGTTTTTTACAAATGAGGTTTAGGTGTATAAAGTATTCATATGAGGTAGACTATGTAGGCTATAGCATGTGACACTGCATGCAAGAATAGACCAAGTGACTTGTAATGCATACATAATAAAAGTTACAAATGCATTTAAGAGTTCCTGTCACTGTAGTTTAAAGGCCAGTAATCAGATGGTTAAATGACTCATTTACACACACACACACACACACACACACACACACACACACACACACACACACAGAGATGTACAGCAAGTCTGCGGATAAATATCTGTAGCCTACGGGGAAAGGCACGGGCCATTTCTTACAATGCATCGTTTCATTTCATCATCACAATCAAACGTAATTTTAATGACACATTTTAATTACATTTATTTAGCAGCTAAAATAATAGAACATTTAGTAATTTGCACATTTACTGCAAATATAATATATTGATCATGATAGTAGTTTCATTTTGAATAAAAATAAACAACTGATTCTTTGAATTTTATTCAGAAATGAGAAGTTGTGCCATTATGACATATGGTGAGCAAAACACTTATTTAAACACACACATTAACACACTTCACACAGGCTCTTGCGGACAAACTGTAATCCCAGTGATCTAAACATTTAATACAATGACATTTACAACAAACTTGTATTATTAAACATTGAAATACACATGCCTTGTTTAAAACAAAGTGAAAATAACAGTGTCTGGTGTACAAGGATATTTACTGGTCAAGTCAATCTTCTTTAAAAAAATAAATAAATCAAGGTTATATAGACATTAGATTGTTTATCACATGCATACTTCATTGTAATAATGTTAAATGTAATGGGAAGGAGGCGGGAACCGGCGAACAGTCAAAGACTTTAATACAATAAATGAAGAAAACACAAAACGCAAACTGCTGTCACACACACAACAGAACACACAGATCAAGCGCAGGCCTGTCCTCTCTCGATCTCCTCTGTCCTCTCTCGATCTCCTCTGTCCTCTCTCGATCTCCTCTGTCCTCTCCTCTGTCCTCTCTCGATCTCCTCTGTCCTCTCTCGATCTCCTCTGTCCTCTCTCGATCTCCTCTGTCCTCTCTCTCGATCTCCTCTGTCCTCTCTCTCGATCTCCTCTGTCCTCTCTCGATCTCCTCTGTCCTCTCTCGATCTCCTCTGTCCTCTCTCGATCTCCTCTGTCCTCTCTCGATCTCCTCTGTCCTCTCTCGATCTCCTCTGTCCTCTCTCGATCTTCTCTGTCCTCTCTCGATCTCCTCTGTCCTCTCTCGATCTCCACTGTCCTCTCTCGATCTCCTCTGTCCTCTCTCGATCTCCACTGTCCTCTCTCGATCTCCTCTGTCCTCTCTCGATCTCCTCTGTCCTCTCTCGATCTCCACTGTCCTCTCTCGATCTCCACTGTCCTCTCTCGATCTCCTCTGTCCTCTCTCGATCTCCTCTGTCCTCTCTCGATCTCCTCTGTCCTCTCTCGATCTCCTCTGTCCTCTCTCTCGATCTCCTCTGTCCTCTCTCGATCTCCTCTGTCCTCTCTCTCGATCTCCTCTGTCCTCTCTCGATCTCCTCTGTCCTCTCTCGATCTCCACTGTCCTCTCTCGATCTCCTCTGTCCTCTCTCGATCTCCTCTGTCCTCTCTCGATCTCCTCTGTCCTCTCTCGATCTCCACTGTCCTCTCTCGATCTCCTCTGTCCTCTCTCGATCTCCACTGTCCTCTCTCGATCTCCACTGTCCTCTCTCGATCTCCTCTGTCCTCTCTCGATCTCCACTGTCCTCTCTCGATCTCCTCTCTCCTCTCTCGATCTCCTCTGTCCTCTCTCGATCTCCTCTGTCCTCTCTCGATCTCCACTGTCCTCTCTCGATCTCCTCTGTCCTCTCTCGATCTCCACTGTCCTCTCTCGATCTCCACTGTCCTCTCTCGATCTCCTCTGTCCTCTCTCGATCTCCACTGTCCTCTCTCGATCTCCTCTCTCCTCTCTCGATCTCCTCTGTCCTCTCTCGATCTCCACTGTCCTCTCTCGATCTCCTCTGTCCTCTCTCGATCTCCTCTGTCCTCTCTCGATCTCCTCTGTCCTCTCTCGATCTCCTCTGTCCTCTGTCCTCTCTCGATCTCCTCTGTCCTCTCTCGATCTCCTCTGTCCTCTCTCGATCTCCACTGTCCTCTCTCGATCTCCTCTGTCCTCTCTCGATCTCCTCTGTCCTGATCCTCCGGGAGAGACACCGGCGATCTCGATCATCAGCAATCACACTGTAAAAGATCATCATTATAATATATTTAAAGGACATTAACATGTTTTCAGGCATTTTGGAAATATTTAGGGCTTCAAACACAAGAAATTCAAGTCTACCCAGATTAACTAAAGTTTACTGCTGCCTTTATCATTATGCTAATAAACTTATGAAAAGATACGCTTTTAAAGGCTCACAAAAGAGTTATTTGGGCTACTTTATGCATGTATTTACATTATTTTAAAATTATAAATATATTGTAGGCTACATTGTATTCGTGTTTGTACTTTGGCGCACATTTCATTCTGAAGAAAATAAACAATGTACGTCTACACTCTAAAGTTTAATATCTTTATTAGAAAATAATTGCCATATGATCCAGCACTAAAAAAAATGAACCGGATTTATTCATAAGTTTATGAATCTGCTTTTCTTTTAGTCATTGCATGCATGATGACTTAGGGACTTGGTGTTGTGTGTAAAATAAATGTTATGCAAAAAGGATCGGCGCAATAAGCATAAGCTTCAGCCGACACCTTTTCGGTCGATCAACTTTTTTTTTTCTCTCTCTCTTTTAAATATTGTTTACATTGTAATTTAATGTTTGTTTCTATGTTTGCTTGTAAATTGTTTTTCTTTATTTTTTTCTTTTGAAGTTGACCGAAATAAACTTTAACTAACTAACTAACTAAGTCTAAAATAGGCTATTTAATATCACTGAATCAACCTGCATTAATATATAGGCTATAACAGGTAAAATATAAATTGTGTAGCAGAGTTAAATCGACATGTTTATCCAGTCTGCTATTTAATCTACACACTAATTAACATGTTTGCAATCTCGTCAGTATTAATGCATAACATAGACTTCGATATAAACGGCGAACAGCTTGAGCGCGTGATCAGTGTTATTATTCCTTCTGATAGTGACGCGTTACGGACGCGCGTTATTACAGAGCGCGTGCACGCGGGAGAGGACGACGCTCGAGCTGTTTATGTCGAAGATAAGTTTATGAATCTGCTTGGAGGGTTGACAGACTCATAAGAAAAGACTTTCAGAATGTAAATGAAACTCGATATGAGAATGTTCACACATGAGCACACTCGATATGAGCCTGTTGACCGTCAATATAAGAGATTTAAGGCATGTTAATTATGTAGATTAAAGATAAACCTGTCAATTTAACTGCTACACAATTGATATTTCTACCTAATAGTTATAGAATTAGCCTATATTAATGCATTAAATATGAAAGCATTATCTTAGCACTAGAGTTCTCCTAAATAACAGTAGCTCTTAACGGATCATTTTGGCCAATCACAGAGCTGGAGTGGCTCAATACAATGTGTATCATTCGTTCAGTCGTTTTTTTTTTTTTTTTTTAAAGTATTGAAAGTAAAAAAAATGAGAAAACAGCTTGAATATAAGACGGAGCCCGGGAAGTCACCTGTGGGAGAAAAAAAAAAAACAATCCGTGGCGACGGTTTGGCAATCCGTCCGCTCAGTTTATAAACCGTAGGCTACTCACGAATTCTCAAACTGTTCCCTCGGTTTAACAAATCGTGCCCACGGATTAATAAACCGTACCCACGAGTATCTAATCCGCGCTCTCAGATTTGTAAACCGTGCCTTCAGTTTTTGTAATCTGTACCCACAAATTCATAAACCGTGCCCACGCTTTCGTAATCCGTTCCCACGGGTTTGTAAACTGTACTCACGGATTTGTGACTCGCCCTCATTTTAGAAGAACACGTTATAACGAATCTTATTGTATAGTGTTTTATTGAATATTAAGTGGAATACATCAAATTGACATACGTCTGAATGCTTACAGTGATTCTCAATTGTAGCGGGTATGGGGTGGAATATATGATTTAATATGAATGACGTGCATCAAAATCTTTTGTTTATTTGTGATAATCTTAGCACTTTATTATTATTGTCTAACCTGTATTATGACTGATATTTGACGAATTGCTTTGTTAATTTTTTTTGTAAGTTTAATAATAATAATAGGCTATATTTTTTTTAAACTGTGTTCAATGAGATAACATTATTCTCATCCTTCAACCACCGAACATCAAAAGGACATTTAAAACCTGGAGAGAGACGTGAGGATTTGGGGAGAAAAGAGAGAGTTTCTACGTGCATTCCAGTGAATTATTAATGGCATATCGTAAATTAAATCTGGAGAACAGACCACAGATGTGCAGCATATATGTTGTATTTTTTTAACAGCGGATTGCAAAAATAAAATAAAAAATAAGATAATCATGAGGAAAAGAAAGCAGCGACTGAAAAGAGCTCTTGCCATAGCATATTCTTGTCACGTTAAAATACCAAGTGTTACGTTATTATAGTGTTATTCTTAAATAAAACATGAAAGAAAACAGATAGCTCACTGAGTCAAACTGACGGATCAGCTTTATTTGAAATCAGCTTCTTTTTGAACGGAAGTGCCTCCCATAATTCAAAACGCAGTAAACTCATCAGGAATAAGGTGGATAGGTGAAAACTTACTTTTCTCCAGAGCGGCTAAAAAAGCTGCTTTGAAACTATCTGTATTGTAAAAACCAATATAAAAATAAAGGTGACTTGACTAATTATATTGAAGTAGGCTATGCTGCATTAATTGTATAGGCTATAATCCATATACACTCACCTAAAGGATTATTAGGAACACCTGTTCAATTTCTCATTAATGTCAAGTCAAGTCATCAGGGGCGTAGCAAGCTTTTCAAAAGTGCGGGGGATGGATGTGGTTTGTTTGTTTTATTAACAATACAATTCAACAGTCTGTAAATTCCTTCAGAAAACAGCGTGTGGCGCACTTGAGTGTCTTTTCAGACGCAAATCTAATTTGAATTACTTTCTAATGGGAGCGGCAGCGCAATACTTTGATTAAATATATATATATATATATATATATATATATATATATATATATATATAACCTATATATATAGCCTAGGTTATATATAAATTATGTTTCTATTATTTTAGTTTTAATGCAAAAACAAAAAATATTTTTTTTGGGCCTTATGGGGGGTCCCCTCAATTCGAACACTGATTTTAGATCAGTTCAGAATTATTTCCTCGGCGACGCGTCATCAGTCACACACTTGTTATATAAATATTCACAAACTTGCTAACTAGAATAATGAATTGTTTTTGTATGATAGATTTAGACTGGCAAATATGTGAAAGTGAAGGTGTTCTGTCGTTTAAACACATTTAATTATCATTGATATAACGCGCCACGAGTTTGCGCCGTAATTCAGAGGATCTGTCGGATTTACATCGCGTAAATTCATCCATTTTTCCCGAAATCCATAAAAGTAAAGCCCTTTGAACTGGGAGAAAAATAGAGTAAACTTTATAGTTTCATACACAATGTCCCTCTGATATGACTAAAACACAGCTTCTTCTAAAACCTCTAGCTGTAGTTTGCCTTTTTGTCAGTTAATATTCATCAGTATTATTGATCTCCTGCATTGACAGCACTGTCTGAAAACTGAACCGAGCTGGACGAGGACAGCACTATTTTCTCCATGCCGCTGTATAGATAAATGAACTAAATAGATAATAACTAATGATTTTTACAATGAAAATGAATCAATGCTGAACTCACATAAGCATTAATGCTAATAATGACAATATTATCTTCTAGAGCTGCAGACAAAACTAACTTTGTTGCATTACTTTGCTGATATTTGCTGCTTTGAGACACTGTGATGGAAAAAGCGCTGTAGAAATAAAGGTGACTTTGTGTGTGTGTGTGTGTGTGTGTGTGTGTGTGTGTGTGTGTGTGTGTGTAATGGCGCTGTTTCAGAGTCTGCTGACTGTGGACTGAGGAGCTCAAGTCATATCACCTCTTACACTCGACAGAAATGCTATTATTACTTTCATTGCTATAAAAGTTCTTAAAGGTCAGTTACAAAAAGCACTTTGATGATCAAACTTTAATTTATCGTCATTTAACAACAAAAATGTTCATCTTGTTATAGGAGACCTCTCCAGCTCTCTTAAACTATTGAGGAGCGGAGACCTAGTCTTGTCACTGAGGAACCTTTATGAATCACACTTATTCTCAAGTTTAGGAATAAGAGCAAAATTATGTAATTCTTAGAATTTTGACAGACTTAAGACAAAGAGTGGCTTTACATGCGGCCCTGAGCAGTTTTAGTTTAGTTTAGTTTTTAAATCTGACCCTGCATAAAAATAATGTTGTTATCCAAGACTGTAAAATAACTCTTTTTTTTTTTTTTTTTTGCTTAGCTACCTTTTTTTTCTTTATATAAAAAAAGTGTGTGTTATAGTTAAAAATAACTAACCACAAAAACTGGCAGTTGATGATTTCCCGCCACTTTGCCTTCTCAGATGTCATAAACACATCATGTAAGTGGTCACGAACACAACATGCTCATCTCTCACCCTCATCTCCTGAAAGTAGATCATCACTTCATCATAAAACACATTATTAAACATCTCGCCATCGTGCATTCTTCATCAGACTTCAGTTATCTTATTCTTCTCGATACTCAGAAAATATACTGTTTATTTTTAAACAGACATGAGTTCAGTGCTCAAACACATTAGCTTTCTCAAAAAAAAAAAAATATATTTTTTTTTTTAAATAATATAGGCTATTATAGCATTATTAATTATTTTACTCACTGAATTACATATTTTCTCGAGGCTCACACTCACTCCTGCATCTCCATGATCAATCACTGAGATTATTTCTCATCAGATATCAGTTAATGCACTCAGAGTTTAAAAAAGTAAAACTACGAGTAAAAAACAACAACATTTGGCATTAATCTGTGCGCACATTAATATACACTCTTTAACTGGAGAGAGCGAAGAAGGAAACAGAAGAATTTGATTTAGATTAAATATGACACTCATTAATGGAGTCAAGCAGTCAAACTACATAAAGCCATCGTCCAGAAGTTAAACAAACCTTCTGAATTTAGATATAGTCGATGCGCTGGTGTTGAAAACTGCAGTGTTTTAATGTTTTAAATTATGCGCGCGATAAGACGATCTCATCGTGCCATATACGCCAAACATGTTTTTACGTGCATTGCGCACTGCACTGTAAACCTGTTGCGCAGGAAATTCATCTTTCTAAACTCTAGTCCTGAGAAAATAGTTAATGTTCGCACTCGTGGGTTTGTAAATCTGAAACTGTCGTGTGTGTGAGATTAATCTATAGATGTCGTGTGTGTGAGATTAATCTATAGATGTCGTGTGTGTGAGATTAATCTATAGCTGTTCTGCGCGCGAACACTTTTAGGATGAAATCTACGGAGAGTTTAATACTCGAGGCTCCAGATCTTTCAGGAATCTGGACTCTCATCTAACCCGTTCTGTCACACAACAGTTATTTGGGCTACTTTATGCATGTATTTACATGATTTAAAAATGATAACAATGTTGTACATTTGTGTTTGTATTTCAATTGTACTTTGGCACACATTTCATTCAGAAGAAAATATATCTTTATTAGAAAACAAGGTTAATATCTTTATTAGAAAACAATAATTGTCAAATGATCCTGCACTAAAAACAAATGTGAACATAAATCAACTGGATTTATTGAAGTCTAAAATAGGCATATTATTTAATATCACTGCATCAACCTAAATGCATTTAATATATAAGCCATAAGCAGTTAAATCGACAGGTTTATCGCTAGTTTGCTATTTAATCTACACACTAATTAACATGGTTGCAATTTCGTCAGTATTAATGCATAAAATGATCTTCGATATAAACAGCTTGAGTGTGTGATGATCAGTGTTATTCCGTCTGACAGTGACGCGTTTCAGACGCGCGTTATTACAAAGCGCGTGCACGCTGGAGAGGGCGACGCTCGAGCTGCTTGAAGAGGGTTGACTCATAAGAAAATACTTTCAGAATCTAAATGAAACTCGATATGAGTATGTTCACACTCGATATGATCCTGTTGACCGTCAATGTAAGAGATTTAAGGCATGTTTTGACATGACAACTGAAGAAATTGTGATCATGTTAATTAGCCTAAGATTAAAGATAAACCTGTCAATTTAACTGCTACACAACTGATATTTCTACCTAATAGTTAGCCTAAATAAATGCATTAAATTTGATATGACAGCATCATCTTAGCACTAGAGTTCTCCTAAATAACAGTAAAAGCTCTTAACGGATCATTTTGGCCAATCACAGAGCTGGAGTGGCTCAAGAGAATGTGTGCATCATTCGTTCAGTCGTTTTTAATTTAATATTTAAAGTAGAAAAATGAGAAAACAGCTTGAATATTAGATTTTCTAACATTCTAATATAATAGTCCTCCGCGAAAAAATATAATCGTGTTAAGAAGTTATATTTCATCAAAAATATACAGCATTGCGTGATACTATTTCAAAGTGATTTCAGTCATTTTGACAGATAATAAATTGTATTCACCTGTGAAAACAAACCTGGAAAGAGATGTGGAGATTTAAGGAGAAAAACGAGAGATTGTGCATTCCATTGAATTATTAATGGAATAAATCGTAAATTAAATTGCCCCTTCGCTAAGCCCCGCCCTCCTTAGTTACTGTTGCTATGCCTGTCAAGCTTTTGCGCCTGCACGTCTATTACAGTATCATAGTATGCACCGGTTTCAGACATTACCAAGGAGATAATTAGTTATTTTTGGCGAACAGGTGAAATATCTGAGAGAGCCAGACAAAAGGGACATTCGAGGGATATATCCACGACATAATATGCAACTGATTAGAGAATAATTTCATCAAAGTTGAAGCTAAAGCCTATACTGTAGGTCCCAGCGCAAGCAGCAGCACCTTCGGTTTTAGGTTTCGGGAAGGGAACAAAATCCACCACCCCGTCCAAACCTTTAGGATACCGGGTGTCAGATTTGCACAATCCATACGCACAACGCTTCGGCAGGTTTCCCTCGCTCGGAAGCTTGCCAGACCTTGTGCAGTATATATATATGTCATCATTTTTCATACTATTACAGCAGAATGCAAAAGGAACAAAGAAAAATATATATAAATATAGCTGCGAGCAGCGATTACGGGCCCAAGCCGGTGACACCGCAACCCCGGAGCCTTTAGTTACCTAAACTAGGCAGGCGGTGCCGCTGGCTTTGGCCCTTCATCGCTGCTCGCAGCTATATTTATATATATATATACATATATATATATATATATATATATATATACACTTTTATATATATAAAAAATATAAAAGACTCAAATGCATCCAAAAAGAATATTAAAGTTTGATGCGTTGCCACGGCAACAGTATCTAA
This sequence comes from Abramis brama, assembly GCF_963993115.1. Classification (NCBI taxonomy): domain Eukaryota; kingdom Metazoa; phylum Chordata; class Actinopteri; order Cypriniformes; family Leuciscidae; genus Abramis; species Abramis brama. Next base: position 72,739,994 of record NC_139963.1, on the reverse strand, counting down.
GATATCAATAAACTGTTTGAGATATTTATTATCTGTTTACAATTTAGCATCTTTAATGTATTTTCATCATGTTGAAAAAGTTTGGTGGGAATAAAATAAACCACTTAAGAGGAGTGGGTAAAAATTCCCCACTCTATTTTGCTGATTTTGCAAAGAAATCCAGATTCAAACCAAAATATCTGACTTCCTGTTGCTCTGAGCTAATTACTGAAAATTAGAAAATTGTACGGCTCGATGAAACCAATATGTGTACTGATTTTTGTGACTGTACATAAAATTAACCCCCTCACTTTTGTCAAAAGCATTTTGAAAGTGAAACACTTCCTGCTGCCAGTTGGTGGTGCTATAACTTTGACTCACAATAGTTACATCCATCTGATCGGCCTCTTACCACGAACACACTGCTGAAGTTTCAATGTTGGGCTGGCGTAAAACTTAGAGCACGAAAGTTGTTCGGCCCGATGAGATCTATAAGTGTACCGAGTTTCATATTATTACATGCAAGCGTGTTTGATTTATGGACCAAGTTTTCGGACACCATTCCAGGGGGCGCTGTCGAGCCCCCCTGCCACGCCCGGGTACCAGCTTCATTCCGGCCCTGATGGCCGCAGGTTCTGACATGTGTGCAAAATTTCAAGAGTTTTTGAGCATGTTAAGGGCCCCAAAAGTGGCAAAAAAAAAAATAATGAAGAAAGAGAAAAAATAAATAAAATATAGCTGCGAGCAGCGATTGCGGGCCCAAGCCGGTGGCACCGCCACCCTGGTGCCTTTAGTTACACTAAAGCCACCGGGGTGGCGGTGTCACCGGCTTGGGCCCTCCATCGCTGCTCGCAGCTATATTTATATATATATATATATATATATATATATATATATATATATATATGCCAGTTGGTGGCGCTATAACTTTGACTCACAATAGTTACATCCATCTGATCGGCCTCTTACCAAGAACACACTGCTGAAGTTTCATCAAGATCAGTTAACGTATGCAGAAGTTATATTACTTCGTGTTTCTCTTTTCTCGCCATTGTTTCCTCGCCACGGCCAAACCGTTCGAGATATCAAAAATCTGTCCGGAATTTATCATCCTCAATGTCTTGACTTCATGCTGACCGAGTTTGGAGGCGATTGGATGAATTCTCTAGGATGAGTACATTAAATTCCACAGCATGCGTTTTTCAAACAACCCATAATAGCCGACTTCCTGTTGGGCGGAGCCAATAACTTAGAGTGCGGAAGTTGTTCGGCCCGATGAGATCTATATGTGTACCGAGTTTCATATTAATTCATGCAAGCGTGCTTGATATATGGACCAAGTTTTCAGACCGTGTCCAAGGGGGCGCTGTTGAGCCCCCCTGCCACGCCCGGGTACCAGCTTCAGCCCGGCTCTGATGACCACGGGTTCTGACCTGTGTGGAAAGTTTCAAGAGTTTTTGAGCACGTTAAGGGCCCCAAAAGCCCCTGAAACCTTGAAAAACAAAGATTAAATGGAATAGACAAATCCCCCCCCCCCCACACACACACACACACAGACACACAGTGAGAGAGAGAAAATTCTCCAGAAAATCCACATTCAAACCAAAATATCTGACTTCCTGTGGGTCTGAGGTTATGACTGTAAATTAGAAAGGTGTCCTGCTTGATGAGAACAATACACCTACCAAGTTTTGTGATTCTAGGAAAAACTAAGCCCCCATTTTTGACTAAAGGTGGCGCTACTGAGCCATTCCACCACACCCGTTTCTGAAACTTTGCACATGTCTACTGTATAATAAATGTGATGTGTCTGTCGAGTTTCATGCATTTTCAAGCATGTGAAGAGTCTCAAAAGCATCCGAAAAGAATATTAAAGTTTGATGCGTTGCCACGGCAACAGTATCTAAGATATCAATAATCCTTTCACAGGTCTACATCTGCCGTGTGTCTACATTATACACATAAAGTTTTAAGCAAATCGGGTAAAAATAAGAAAGTGATTTCAAAGCATTTTGAAAATGACACACTTCCTGTTGCCAGTTGGTGGCGCTATAACTTTGACTCACAATAGTCACATCCATGTGATCGGCCTCTTACAACGAACACACTGCTGAAGTTTCATCAAGATCAGTTAATGTATGCAGAAGTTATAACACACTTCCTGTGTCCCATTATTCGCCATAAATTCGTTTCCTCGCCACGGCCAAACCGTTCGAGATATCAAAAATCTGTTCGCAAGAATTCATCCTCAATGTCTTGACTTCATGCCGACCGAGTTTGGCGGCGATCGGATGACTTCCCTAGGAGTATTTCACATTCCATTGTATGCGTTTTCCAAACAATGTATAATAACCAACTTCCTGTTGGGCTTTTGTAAAACTTAGAGCACGAAAGTTGTGCGGCCCGATGAGATCTATATGTGTACTGAGTTTCATATTATTACATGCAAGCGTGTTTGATATATGGACCAAGATTTCGGACCCCATTCCAGGGGGCGCTGTCGAGCCCCCCTGCCACGCCCGGGTACCAGCTTCAGCCCGGCCCTGATGGCCGCGGGTTCTGACCTGTGTGCAAAGTTTCAAGAGTTTTTGAGCATGTTAAGGGCCCCAAAAGTGGCAAAAAGGCAACAAAAAAAATAATGAAAAAAAAAAAAAAAAAAAAATAATAATAATAATCCTTACGAAAACAATAGGGCCTCCGCCCTTTCAGGGCTTGGGCCCTAATAATCCTTACGAAAACAATAGGGCCTCTGTAATGGGTAGAGAAAATGACCACATATATTAGTTTAATTGAAAAAAACCCTTCTTCTATTTGTTTACTTTTAAAAAAATAGCCCTTGCACTGCTTCAGTTGGGTTGCCGTGGAGACGGTCGCTCAAGCGCTCAGAAATAAACATCCAGCGCTTGAGAAAGACATAATTTTTGTATCTCCACTACTTTCCAACCCACAGGTATATTTGTAAACCTTTCCAATCTCTGTTAAAAAGTATCGAAAGAGTATATCACCAGTACGGTTGTCTAGATGATGTATGTTGTCATGTTCCGTGTAGAAAGGTTATTATTATTATGTGTTTATACTGTATTGGATAGCAGCTATAGCTAGCGAACTAGTTGAAGTTAGCCTGTCACCGTCAGTGAAGGTTCCGTTCTTTTGTCTTTTTGTATTGACTGTAAACAATTGTTTCAAGATATAATACAATTTATAGTGTCATTTGTTGATGTATATTTCATGTATTGTACAGTAAGACTGGTATCTATTTCACAGTATGTTATTAATGGGTTTTGTATTTTATCTGATATATACCAATGCTTTACATATTGATTTGTTTATTGTATTCAGTATAGTTATAGACCATTTCTATATTATATGGTCCATGTAATGGTTCAGTTACGGTTTATGACCTCATCGTATTATTATTGAGATATTTGACTCAGCTCAGAAATAAACATCCAGCGCTTGAGAAAGACATAATTTTTGTATCTCCACTACTTTCCAACCCACAGTGCTATCCAGCCTGTGGCTTTGTACCTGCCCAGATTCCCCTAGATCTGAGGACGGTAACACCTCCGCCCTTTCAGGGCTTGGGCCCTAATAATTATGAGGAAAAGAAAGCAGCGACTGAAAAGAGCTCTTGCCATTGATATTCTTGTTATAACATGTTGAAGAATTTCCCTTTGTCTCATGTGAAAGTCTGAATGCTGTAATGCCAAGCAGAAAAGAGATCACAAGGATAAGAGAATGGAAAAGTACCCGTCTGTAAATGCAGGTGTTGGGATGCACTGGAAGTAAAACACATGTGATGTAAGATGTTTTTGAGATGTTCCACCAATAGAAGAAGGTCTAGGGGGAAATGTATCTAATGGTGGCAAGGCTACAAGGAGTGACAAAGCCCATTGGGCACCTAGCGATAAGAAAAAGTATAAGACATGAACACTGGCCATTGTAACCTCAGATGTCTGGCCAACTGGCTTCTCACTTTGTTGCTTGTCAATGAAGTTAATTCTTCTGACCTGGAACCTCGACTCTGAGAAACTTCTTTGTGACCTAAACCAAGGACTTCGAATTTGCTAAGGGATAATGTATAGCGAGGCGGGTGTTATAGCGAATAATAACCCCGACTGGCTGAACTGGAAACCGACGCAACCCGCTGTTTTTCATGGCAAAGGTCTGTTATCAAGAAATAACAGACCGCAGTCTACATTGGAATTCAGCCAAGCCATGTAATTAAACTTAATAACTGCTTTGAGACCTGAACCAAAAAGAACTTTGAATTTGCCACAACATGTCACGTTAAAATACCAGGTGTAGCCTACCTTATTCTCATGTTATTCTTTAAAAAAAAACATGAAAGAAAACTGATAGCTCACTGAGTCAAACTAAAGGATCAGCTTTATTAGTCTTTTTGAATGGAAGTTCCCCTAACCGGAAGTCCCATAATTCAAAACGCAGTAAACTCATCAGGGATAAGGTGGATAGGTGAAAACTTTGACTGTTTTCTCCAGAGCTGATATATATATATATATATATAGGTCAAGCTCGCTCATTGTGAACAAGCTCAGATGCAGTTAAGTAAAGAAGCTGCTTTTGTGTTCAGTCAAACTGCTTTAAGTCTCTAGTAAAATATACACCACCAGAAGATTGGTGAAACCCTGCAAATAGCTACAACTTGTGAATTGACTTGCTATAGCGCTGTCCAGTGAAGCGCGGTCACAGTCGCACCCTCGGGCGGGTCAAATAATAAAACATAACATTCTGATTAATTGTGGGCGGGTCGCGCGGGCGGATGATATGTAAGGGATAATGTATAGAGAGGCGGTCGTTATTGTGACGATGCAGGGTTGAATCAATGGAGGAAGCAGGATCCAAAAGCAACAGATTTATTAATTAAACTAGGAACAAGACAGACTCAGATAAAGGAACAAAACTAGGGAACAGAACAACCAGACTAAAACAACATCACAAATAACAAGAACCCACAAACACTGAACCAAGACACAGGGTATAAATACAGTGACTAACCAGCTAAACAAGATAACAAGGGGGGCGTGACTAAGAGAAAACACCTGGGGATACTAATAAACTAGAAAAACTACAAAGGACTACAAAACCTGACACAGAACAGGAAATAACTAAAGACCACACAAGACGAGGGAAACACAAGACAGGAATCATTACATAGCCCCCCACTTAAGGAGTGGATTCCAGACACTCCTCAAAAAACAATAGTCCAGGAGGGTGGTGGATCGGAGGCGGAACTGGGGGCGGGATGGAGGGCCAGGCCCATGGAACGGAAGAGGGCCTGGAGACTGCGACAGGACGAGAGACCAGGGTGGAGCAGGCTGTGCAGGCGACCAGGGCGGAGCAGGCTGTGCAGGCAACCAGGGCGGAGCAGGCTGTGCAGGCAACCCGGGCGGAGACGACCCTTCGGGCGGCCAGGGCGGAGACGACCCTTCGGGCGGCCACGGCGGAGACGACCCTTCGGGCGGCCACGGCGGAGACGACCCTTCTGGCGGCCACGGCGGAGACGACCCTTCTGGCGGCCACGGCGGAGACGACCCTTCTGGCGGCCACGGCGGAGACGACCCTTCTGGCGGCCACGGCGGAGACGACCCTTCTGGCGGCCACGGCGGAGACGACCCTTCTGGCGGCCACGGCGGAGACGACCCTTCTGGCGGCCACGGCGGAGACGACCCTTCTGGCGGCCACGGCGGAGACGACCCTTCAGGCGGCCAGGGCGGAGACGACCCTTCAGGCGGCCACGGCGAAGACGACCCTTCAGGCGGCCAGGGCGGAACAGGAGACCACCCCTCTGGCGGTCCTGGCGGATCGGGCTGGTCCGGAGGTGTATTGCCCCCCCCCAAAATTTTCTTAGGGAGGCTCCCCGGTAAAGAGTCCTGGACCAGCGATGAAGAGGGCTTTGAGCTGGGCAGGACCAGCGGCGAAGAGGGCTCTGAGCTGGGCAGGACCAGCGGCGAAGAGGGCTCTGAGCTGGGCAGGACCAGCGGCGAAGAGGGCTCTGAGCTGGGCAGGACCAGCGGCGAAGAGAGCTCTGAACTGGACGGAACCAGCGGTGAAGGAGACTCTGAACTGGGCGGGACCAGCGGTGAAGGAGACTCTGAGCTGGGCGGGACCAGCGGTGAAGAGGACTCTGAGCTGGGCTGGACCAGCGGTGAAGAGGACTCAGAGCTGGGCGGGACCAGCGGCGAAGGAGACTCTGGGCTGGCGTGAAGTGCAGGCTTGGCTGGACTGGCGTGAAGCTCTGGATCATCGGAAGTGACGTGAACAGTCTCTGGATCAGCAAAAGTGACGTGTTTAGTCTCTGGATCAGCAGAAGCGACGTGAACAGTCTCTGGATCAGCAGAAGCGACGTGAACAGTCTCTGGATCAGCAGAAGCGACGTGAACAGTCTCTGGATCAGCAGAAGCGACGTGAACAGTCTCTGGATCAGCAGAAGCGACGTGAACAGTCTCTGGATCAGCAGAAGCGACGTGAACAGTCTCTGGAATGAGAGCTAATGTGGGAGTACCATGTTTCTCTTCCGTGATCCCCACAGCATATCCCGAATCACTCAGCTGCAGGGCCAAGTTAATATAAAGTTCTAAAGTGCCGTGGGGAGAGTGCAGTGGCATGGTTGACCCAAGTGGCTCTGATAGTCCCCCTCTAAAAAAGATCATGAGGCACATAGGGTCAATAGGGGTAACATTTGCCAGATTGATAAACTCCTGTACGTATTCCTCAATGATCCGGTCTCCCTGACGGAGACACATAATCCGTCCTACAGGATTCCTGGAGATCATTGTTGCTGGATCCTCGTTGTTTGGTGGGTTCTTCTGTGACGATGCAGGGTTGAATCAATGGAGGAAGCAGGATCCAAAAGCAACAGATTTATTAATTAAACTAGGAACAAGACAGACTCAGATAAAGGAACAAAACTAGGGAACAGAACAACCAGACTAAAACAACATCACAAATAACAAGAACCCACAAACACTGAACCAAGACACAGGGTATAAATACAGTGACTAACCAGCTAAACAAGATAACAAGGGGGGCGTGACTAAGAGAAAACACCTGGGGATACTAATAAACTAGAAAAACTACAAAGGACTACAAAACCTGACACAGAACAGGAAATAACTAAAGACCACACAAGACGAGGGAAACACAAGACAGGAATCATTACAGTTATAGTGAATAACAAGCCCGACAGGCTGAACGAGTTCGCGTCGGGGTCTTGACATCCTGAAGGGCTTGTTATTCGCTATAACAACCGCCTCTCTATACATTATCCCGCTTATTACATGGCTACCTACAAAATAAATAAATAATTTGACACAAATTATTGATTTAAAAAGGAGTTTATTGTTTTAAAAACGATTGTATTGCTTCCGCCAAAGAAAATAGTCCGTTCCGCGTCCATAGCAACGCGCTGTTTTGCATGGCAACGGTCTGTTATAGTCATAGACAGTATAAGAAGTGGACAGAGCCATCTCATTGGATCTCAATTGAGACAAGTGAAGCCCATTTTTAGCGATTTCTTAGCACTTCCTTTCCTGACGCGCAGACTCAAACCGAGCAAAGCGTTACACGGACCACGTGAGCAACCCGTCTGTCTTCTAGTAGCTGTGCCAAGAGAAATCTGAATCATTCCCTTCCGAATCTTGCAGAGACGGAGAGTGTGAGTAGGAGCTGTCCATGAGCTAGGAGCGGGAGCAACTTTTGCTAGGTATTCTGATTAATTATATTGTCATTTTGCCTCCACGTCCCCCGATTGTCCGCGAGCTTCTCCTCCCGTCCATACGGTAATCTCTCTACTGTGCGACAGAGAGTCGCGTGGTTATGACGCAATCGTTAGCCTACTTTTACAAAAACTGCTTCTACTGGGCCATAACATAAGCTACAAGGTAATGGAGCATTTTATACATTGTCGTGTTTCTTTAGAAATAAATAATGGACAAATGGAGTCTTCAAACGCCTCAGATGTAAAGTTATTCGCTGTCAAAGTGACGCCAAAATGAATGGGAGTCAATGGGATGCTAACTGCAGGTGAAGTCCTGCTACAAGATGGTGGCACGCGGCCGGCTTCAACTTCCGGTCGACTTCCTTCCCGCCTGGTTATAGTTCGCAGCGGTCTCGCAGCATTCTACATTGGAATTCAGCCAAGCCATGTAATAAGAATCATTATATGGTAATATGGAAACAATGTGTAGGCCTACGTGTTTGTGAGTGTGTCGCTGAAATCTGATTGGTTGATTAACTGCTGTTTGGCGGGAACTGCCAGATACACACAAAATCATGTCAAAATGACCACCTGGGAATATTTGCGTAAATACAGTCGGTCATGTCTTAAATTAAAGTAAAGCCGTCTTTGCACACCACATTCAAACTCTTGGAATTCGCCACCCAGTGGCAGGAGTAAAGATCTTTTTATGACAGTATGCGCAACATGTAGCATAAAAGCACATCTTATGATATACTCTTACGTGTAGCTAACGCCACATAGTCTCGCACTTCAAATTATTGTAATTTTTGTTTGTATTTTTGTATTTTCAAAATACAAATTCCTTGTATTTTAATTAAATGCTTTTTTCACCGCAGTATTTTGTATTGTATATAAATACATTTGATGAGTAAGTATTTGTAATTAAAAACTTTTTGATGTATTTGTGCCCATCTCTGCGCTTGGTGTGTATAAAGTTAAAGGCGCAGACAGATACTGAGGGGCCATGCAGTACCTTATATGTTAGCATAAGGGTTTTAAAAGCATCTATATTTTAGGGGCTCTGTATTTAGAACAATTATTCCCTTGCAGTCACACACACACATGTAGCCTCGCGTTTATTTAGTTTTCCCCTTTTATTCAAAATAATCACAAACTTGCTAACTATAATGGATTGTATGATATATGTTGATTGTCAATAAAAGTGAAGGTGTTAAAACACATTTAATTATCATTGATAAACAGGGGCGTCATGCAAGCCAAAATTCTGGGGGGGCACAATCTGAGACGTTGCAATTGTTTTCTGACGGGTGATATGGATCATGTTAGGAGGGGTCAGGGTTTCTCCCCCTGAAATTTTTTAAATTCTGGCTGCTAAACATACCATTTCAATGCAGTTTGGGAGGGACAGAAATACCTTAACGGAGCTAGCAGCAACCCTCCTCTATCTGAGGACTAAGTTAAAGTATCTATTTTGTAAGTTTATGTAAAAGACAGGTTGATGAAAGAACTGTAAGCTCAAATTCAAAAGCTTTTGAAGTCTACTTCATTAAAGCATGTTTACACACACACTTACTGTACACTTAGGCCTACTACACATGATTTTAAAAACAGTACCATTGCAGTTTTTATGTTATGATTTTAAATTGGTATGTGACCTAAGAACGATCTTACATTAAAGGTACATAAAGGTGCTGAGGTCTGACTTTGTGGTGCTCTGAAATTAAGTTATTTTAATATTAATATGTGATGAAGGACTTTGAAAGAAGTTTGACAGATTTCAGTGCTGAATAAGGTTAACACTACCCCGTTTATTTGAAAATGGTTAATATTTGACAGAAATGTAAAAAAGTAATCAAATCAAATGCAATATGTAACATTACTTTAGTAGAATCATTGAAATACTGTAGTTACACTGCTCATTATTATATTTTAAATAAGGAACAGATGTTTCAAAACCGATCAGATAACGTTACTATGGCTTTGTATGGCAGTAACGTTAGCCAACTAGTTTACGGTTAGACTAGGCTAGCTATCGATAACGTTACACTGACACAACTTAAGTTAATGCTCTGAATTCGCAGCTAATATCAAATCCATAACTTTTTGATCAAGTTAAAATTTCCAGGTCAACCACAAATAATCCCACTACCTTTTAATATCATCCGATAACTAATTCAATGCCGATTTGTTGCTTTGCCCACTTACCACTTCAAGACCATCTGTAAAACATTGCCAGCCCAACGTGCGAGACGAGTGAGTTGCTTGAACATACACAGCAAAGATTCTAGAGCACGCGCGTAGCGTTGATATACACAGACACCATATTAGGAAAAAGGGGCGGGCTGATGCTGACCGATTTATTACACATCCAGAAGAATACATTTGAGTCGTTATAGGCTCTGGTATATTATGGAGCATAATAGGAATAAAGTTGTGACAAAAAAAAATATCAGCGAGGAAAGATCTGAGGGGGCACGTGCCCCCTCACTTTGAATGGGCATGACGCTGATTGATATAGCCTAACGCGCCACGAGTTTGCGCCGTAATTCAGAGGATCTGTCGGATTTAGGCCTACATCGCGTAAATTCATTAATTTTTTCCCGAAATCCATAAAAGTAAGCCCTTTGAACTGGGAGAAAAAAAGAGTAAACTTTATTGGTTTATACACAATAAGCATCTGATATGAATAAAACACTTCGTCAAATTATAATTGAAAGGATTATTATTGCAGCTCGCAGGCAGTGTGGAATCTGAATAAAAAAACTTTTGTTTTTTACAGTAGCCTACTTGATTTTAAAGATTACCACGGCAAACAATTTTTTTTCTGTGCATTAGCTTGCATGGATTAATTGTTCACCGCAAGACTATATAACTTGCGCTAACAAAGTAAATAGGGTCCATTTTGAGTTCATGCCGACTTCAAGGCCATCTTCAAATTTAATTTTAGCATACACATTGAAAACGAACAGTCTTTCTCTTTCAGGAAAAATGGACAAACAATGCCACATTGGTGCCACATCGTACCATCAAAATGTTGTCAAATAAAATGCTCTCTATAGCACTCGAATGTCCAATGACTGCTGTAGCATTAGCAGGAAATTGTGGTGTTGTTCAGGGCCGTAACCATTATAGACAATAATTACAAATGGCTAAATTGTCCTCACTAATATTCATAATGCACCGCTCTATTTCTTGTTAAGATGACATCAAGTTTCAAAAGTTACATTTTTAGCTACAGCGTTCTAACAGCGCTCGTCAATGTCAAATGATTGAGATGGCCAATCAAATCAAAGAAGGCGGGGCTTACTGTTCACAGAAGACGAGTGTTTTAACAGTGAAAGAGTGCATGGTTGGTAAAGTAGTTAAACGTTATATTTGACAACTGTTTTACAATAGAAAAATATAATCTAGCAATGCAAACTACTCAACTTTATTAATACATTTTGCCATTTTAAATGGGAAAATATACTATAATTTACAATTCATGCAATTCATAACGGGATATTACCAATAAGAGTGAATGTGTGCATATTTTAAAATAAAATATATATTTTACATTTATTCATTTAGCTGACGCTTTTATCCAAAGCGACTTACAATTGCTATACATGTCAGAGGTCGCACGCCTCTGGAGCAACTAGGGGTTAAGTGTCTTGCTCAGGGACACATTGGTGTCACACCAAAGGCATGTGTCTTATCCACTGCGCCATCACCACCCATATAAGCAAATAGTTAAAATTAATTTCTTCATAACGACTTAAAACTCATTTTATTCTCTTAATTTCCTTCTAATCCTATAATTATTTAACTCCTTTAATGTCTGAGACCTAATATAATTATGTGGTTGAAAACACTTAACTGTTGTGATATGGGCTATAAAAAGCACCGAGTGCCTCTGTTTCAGGCTCAGCTCAAACCCAATATATTATTTTCTAATACCCTGACCCTAGATTGTGAAACTGGAGTTTATTGTTTAAATGTGGTCAGTATATCGACAACCACTGTAAGGAGAGCGCGTGCGGAAAGCCCTTATATGGAGATGGGCGTGTTTTATGCAAATGACTAACCTCGTGCCCGCTCATTTAGAAATACTCTAAATTCACCAACGATGATAATAACAAATTCATATGTGCGAACGTGTTGTGAATTAGGCGGATACTGTCCTGTGTACAAATACGAAATAATCCACGCAGTATTAGTGAAAGAGACCCATTGTGGCCATTTAACTTGTTAACTGTTTTGAGTGACTCCGATTGTAATGGAATAAAGATTTTTTTTTGCGTGTGTGTGACTGTGAGATAAATGTGTATCGTGTTTGGAAGTCACGTCTCAATCTAAAACGAATTACCGGACAAATACGTTTTGTGTTAAAAATAAAATTAAGTGTCTTACACAGAACTATAGCTTGTTTTGAAAAAAAAAAAAGCTTAAGATTTCATATTTTGTGCACCAGAAACAAACAAAAAAACTAACTATTTTGCATTTGTTTTTCACTACTTAAGATTATTTCGGAAAGATTTATTAGTAGAAAACTGAAGTGTATGACAGAAATGTGTGAATTTGATGTGCTTTTTTAGGACCACTTAGAATGTAAAGAACAACATTATACAGTTATTTATTTTATTAGGAAATACAATATACATAAAAATGACTTTAAATTATATGTAAATCTTTTGGAACAAACAAAAGCATTCGCAATAAATAAAAAAAACACTTAAAACATACTATGCTTTGAAAGCACTGGACTTGATGCAATTTATCTATTTTTACTTTTTATTTCTTTATTTCCTGGCAGCTAATGTTAATGTCATAATGTGAATAATTATATAGCCTATAGTAATAATTAATAGCAAATGATCGTTGCGACGGAAGTGAATCAAACAAAACTAACTTTATCTGGACAATAACTGTATTCCGAGTGCCTCTGTTTCAGGCTCAGCTCAAACCCAATATATTATTTTCTAATACCCTGACCCTAGATTGTGAAACTGGAGTTTATTGTTTAGATGTGGTCAGTATATCGACAACCACTGTAAGGAGAGCGCGTGCGGAAAGCCCTTATATGGAGATGGCGTGGGCGTGTTTTATGCAAATGACTAACCTCGTGCACGCTCATTTAGAAATACTCTAAATTCACCAACGATAGATCTGCTGTAAAGCCTAAACAATCTCTGTTACTGTAATCTCCTGTTATCACTGTAAAGCTGCTGTGAAACACTCTATAGATTGTTAAAGCGCTGTATAAATGAAGATGACTTGACTACAGTTAAAGCTGGCTCGACACATCTCAGGCGATTTCAGATTTATATGATTTAACAACAACATGGATGAGATGATAAAATGATGCGACTGTTAGCGAGTTGATTCATTTATTGTTCCTGCTAATTGTGAAAGTTTTAACACACTTGTTTTAAATACTTCCACACATTCCAGCATGACAAAACTTATAGTTATTTTACCATATCAACACTATATAGAGAAATAAATGCGGCAAAATTGGGAAGATATCACTGAACATTTATTTAACCATAGCTAAACTAAATTTCTTACGACATATATAATACATCATACAATTATTATTATTTTAGTCTTATATCTGTTATTTAAAGGTTGAGGTAACTTTCTTTAATGCTGATCTGGGTTGGGTACCAAACACCTTACTTTTACAAACTCCTTACTCTTACTTACTCCTTTACTTTTTTTTATGGCACCGACTGAATTACGTCGGTACCGATTCACATTGAACCAGTCTGTGCCTGAGAACGATCTGTGCGCGAGAGTAAGACTATTAACATGCGAATCCTGCATTTTTTTTTTTTTTTTTATTTAACATGTGTTAAAATCTACACAACAAAACAAAACCACATAATTGTAATAGACAGGTGTGTACGGAAGCCCTGAACCGCAAAGCAAAAAAAAAAAAAAAGCATTTCGAGGTTAAAGTCGAAACATTTCAAGAATAGGTCGAAACATTTCGAGAATACAGTCTTCCGTCGAGGACTTCCGCGTGCGCGCTTGCCGTGGTTTCACATCGCCGCACAGCATCATGACGGCGCGCGCGTTTCACTGTTATCTGGGCTTTCAACAAAAGGAAACTCTACAGGTGCCAATCTACCAACATGGCATTAGGCTATCATTATAGGCCGTTATAAAATACACCGCTTTCATACTGTAGGCCTACACTCAAAGCGCTTCACATTCATATCAGGAATGTCTCCTCAACCACCAGTGCCAGTGGTTTTTATATCTGAGGAAATCACGGGATCCGGCCAAATGACTGGATACAGAATGATGCACTTAAAATGTGTCCAGAACGTATTTACGGTGAAGAGGGAGACGGTGCGGTTACTGTTAAGATGACCCAGATGGTGTTGCCTATAGACGAGCACGAAAACACGTCAGAAACACTGACACACACAGTTTGGACCAGATTGTGAACTCCGGCGGAGTCTGTGTGCTCGTCTATAGGCAACGCCATGGAAATGCAAGATTAGTGTAGAATTTCCTTTTGTTGAAAGGCCCAGATAAAAGTAAAAAGCTACTATTTTGTGTAGATCCATGTCCGAGGCAGGTCGACTTCACAAGCGCATTGCATACACACAAACACGCACGCAGCGCGCCCGCGGAAACACGCGCTCTGCGCCAGTGGACGCGCACCGTGCCCGCGGAAACACGCGCACCGTTATGAATGCGCACACACGCAACTAGGGGTGCACCGATCCGATATTAGGATCGGATATCGGCCGCGATACTGATAAAATAGCTGGATCGGGGATCGGAAAAAATAACAGATCCACGGGCCGATCCAGGTTTTTTTTTTTTTTTGTCGTCGCAGCAGAACCTACGTCATTCAGCTTCACGTGTGTCGCATGCTAGAAGCAACATGGAGCGAGCCAGAGGCCGTTTCTCAATACCAAGTACGCAAACTTCGGACTTGCGTCCGTCCTTGGTAGTTCGGACTTGCCAAGTTCGACTTTGGAGAACGAACTCCCGAGGACGAGAGGATGCGAGTCCGGTTATTCTGCAAATGGAACAGCAGCGCTCTTGATCGCGTCACTCAGCTCGCTCTGGCTACTCCGGTCATCTCTTTATGTATATTTTAGCCAACAATAAAACGAAGTATGTTATAAAACACCACTCTGCCTCTTTTCATTTAAAAAAAAAAAATTAAACATATTAATGGCCACATAAATGTGGTTCAGGCAAACGCGTACATTGATTATCTTTACTGCATATATTTATAACAACACGAAATATAAAACACAACCCTGCTTCTTTTTGTTTTCATTTTTAAAAATATGAAACATAATGATAATTAAAACTGACATTTAAATTTGCCATTGCTAATTAGGTGAGCATTCACAGGTCATGTTTGTGATGGTGGTGTGACACTGCACTACATTACAATGTTTGGTTATTATTATTTGTATGTGTGATCAAGTTGTTGTTCGACCAACTTTTTATTTTTTTATTCTCAGGTACAGCTGCTATGTTGCATTTTAAATTCCTGTTTGCAGGACTTTGCACTTTATATTTTTACATGTTTACAATTTTTGGAAACTGTCAGATTACTATTGTATGTTTGACCAATACACTGTTTTTTTGTTTCCACTGCTACATTTTTTTTTTTTTTACATTTATTTAAAGAAGTTTGATTATATTCTATTTTCGATTTGAATGCACAATTGTTTTTTAAATAAATAAGAATTCAACACATTACATACATCTGTTATTTTGTCTTAGTTATGTTTAGTTAGTAAAGTCTGGTGCCTTTAGTCTCTTCAAGGAAGGTATAAGGTGGAAGGTATACAGTTTATTATTAATTCAACTATAGTATCGGATCGGTATCGGGTATCGACAGATACACAAAGCCCAGGCATCGGTATCGGTATCGGGACTGAAAAAGTCGGATCGGTGCACCCCTACACGCAACTTCTACGGAAGACTGTATTCTCGTAATGTTTCGACTTTAATCTCGAAATGCTAGAAATGCCTTTCAGCTGATAAAAATACTTTGTTCTTAAGTCCCTTTATTACACAATTGCATCACAATACATAACATGCCTTTATTTTATATGTAATTTAAACTCAACATCACTGAGCCCGAAGGCAGCGGCATCATGTCGATAACTAGTTTTGAAACAGCTCTGACCAAGTCCAACTAAAATAAATAATGAACAAATAAAATATAAAACAGCATGAAATAAGATCTGCCAATCAGTAATACATTAATAAAATATATTCAACTTTCATATTTTTAGAAGGGCTGTGAATTAAAACAACCATAGTGACCGTGTTTACTCCTTTCTTTTCAGCCATTGGATGGATGGCGAACAACTACACCGCAAAGATAATAAATAAAACGCTTTCTTAAAAAAATAATAATAATAAAATAACGCATGCACGTTTTCTTAATGTTCATTAAGGACAAGAAAACTGACCATTTGTCGAATCTGAATGCCAGTTTAGAGATTTTTGCTGTATGATTTAGTTTCATTCATATCTCTAGGTCGTTTGCCTGAATTATTTAGTTAACAACACTATCCAAGCGGTAACTGCGAACACACGGAGTTTTACAACAACAAAACAACTTACAATCATCAAGAGAGTCTCTGCTGTTATTCCTTCTCATGATGCACGACACATTCCCACGGTTAGTAAGTAGGCTAGAGGTAACTGCAGGCTGGAGCAATGGGCGTTCCACGAGGTCGGAAAGGAATGGGGCGTGCCAGGAGGAACGGGGCGTGCCGTGAGGTCTTTACAATTGGACGCGAAAGCTTCCTGATCCGCATAAAAGCGAGCCATATACTTAATCACTTTTGGCCAACAAACAATTATACAAGACCAAATACATTTCTTTCACTGTGAAAATAGCAATAATGATATTGAGAATACATTCTCAAATTTATGGCGCGGGTTACATGACGTCATCACCACCGCGACTTTTTAAAAATCATTAAAAAACAAATTAAATTATTATTTTAAAGATAAAAATGTCTCCTGACACTATTAAAGTCATACTAGTTTTGTACTTTCATTTAAAGTACATACAAACTAATAGTAATGTTATTTTTTATAATAATGGTACAGCAAATGTTTTTGCTGTAAGGCATACATATATACGTGTTTGATCAAACACTCACCATATAATTATAAAATGAAGTAAAAACGGTTTAATAAACTTCTTTTAAGTGACATTAATCAATTAAGCAAAACAAACACCATTTTATCCAAAAAACATTTATTCAGTTGTCTTTACAATTATTTTTTTTTGAAACGTCAATTGAATTTGTCATCAAAGGCTTGTGTTCTAAGTCAAAACTCATTCCTTCACTGATTCATACTATAGTAGCAACTGTCCGCACAAATGAACAGTCTAAAAACTCAAATGGTGTCTTAAGCATAAAAAATTAAAAATTAAATTCTATGGCATCATTTGAACCTTTCATATAAACAAAGTTAATAAATTTCAGTAGTTTTAAAGCTGTTGAGATAATTGAAAAACTTTTGTCCAGAAATTTGCATGTCAGGTTGGCACAACTGCAAACATGGTTATTTTATTATGGTAATTACAGTATACATGATATAATTCATCGTTCAGAGGAGCCTTAATGATGAGTGAAAAGAGTTGTAGATCTCTCTAATACTGGTAAAAACTGCTTTCAAGTATGGGTAGGTTGGTACACTTTCCATATCAGTTGAATTTAAACACTTAGAAATGTTTACAACTGAAAATTGTTTAAATTTCAAAAAGTCAAAGTTAATGACTCAAAAATATAAATAAATAAAACAAATAAAATAAATAAAAACTAATAAAACATCAGTTTTGAAAAGATTTTGAGATTTTTAAAAAACAACTTTTGAAGGTGTATTTGTCAATTACACACACACACATATTCACATTATATATATATATATATAGCATTGATTTAGCACAATGGGATTTTATAAATGTCTAATAATGTCTATAAATGTCTAATAAACTGCACGTCAAGCATGTTGTCTGTCATTTCCTCCATGTTGTTCTTGTCGTGTCCGACACAGAGGAGTAAATATGCTCGAGTCAGCAGGAGCAGTCTAAATAGAAGAACTAAAGATTTTATGCTATATTGTGCACTAATCATACTTGGGTGCATCTGAACTTCTTCACAAAGACCAACACTGGGAAGTTTAATGTTTATTAAAAATAAGGAGCAAGGATAAGTCTTGTAAAATCCAAGGAGCTGAAACTGAAGGTGAGGGTACAGCGTCAGTGCAGGGAGTCTTCAGGATCCACTGAATCCCCTTTCTGCTTCTTGTGTTGAAAGCGATTAAGGAGACAAAAACGGGAAAAATTATAGTAGCATATATTACATGTTGTGGTATTTATTTAGTATTATTTCCCATTTAGTATAGTGTGATTTGTTTTTGTAAATGGCTTGCTGCTTTTAAGCATTGTTTTTAATCTCACGAATAAACTTCCATTTCCCTTTCCCATCAATCCAAAAATCAGCTGAGCTGAAACATAATATAGACAGGTAGCTTACAGGAACACAATGCCTAAAAAACTCCACCCATACGTTTTTGTTACTCAAATATGCAATCTAAAATAATGATTTTTTTTTTGTTATTGCACATTTAATGAGAAATGAAATGGATACTCATTTTATCACTTCCCTATCACACTCCCCAATTTTATATTTAACACCTGTTTAGAAGCCTTTACCTCTTATTACACAACAAAGGATAAAAATGCATTAATAGAACGGTTTTAACCATTAATAGGCTGTTCGTGGTTTGTTATGCGCTACTAACTTTATCTAGTGACCTTTCTTTTATCTGATAATGTCCCCTAAAACTACTAATTTAGAGAGCAATAGTAAACTAGCATGCTTTAATACACAAGTTAATTTGATTCAGATGTACTGATAATATATCATCTTATTCTTTACACGTCTTACCTTTTAAAAGTGCATCACAAACGGTCTGTTCTACCGCGCTGCTGCTACTTCAGGGAACTATTGAGAGGCTCTACGAACCACCATTGCTGTGTCGCAACTTTCTCTCTACGGCTCTGACTCTATCCAGGACGAAACTCCTTTGACCAATGAGAAACCTCTTGCCACGCCCCTACCTCCTGCCACGCCCCTACCTCTTGCCACGCCCATTACTCCAAGCTGCAGCTACCCCTGTCTCGTTCTTGAACACTTCCTGAACACACACACACACACACACACACTGACCTGCTTCTCCTCCATCTGTGTTCACCCTCACAAACTCCAGCTTCATATGTTCCTCAACTTTAGCCGTGTGAAGTTGAGTGTAGAATTCAAGTTGTTCGTGGAAAACGTAAATCTTGAGTCACTCGTGAACGCGCGCCTGTCATTTCAAACGAAAGGAAGGAGAAGAGGAGGTCATATGAGGAAGCACGCGAGAGCCAATGAGCAGCGACATCAGCCAACATCAGCCAATCAGCTGCTGGTGCGGCAATTTTTTAAATGAACGAGAGCAAATGCGGAAGTCCGAGGAAACGAAGTTGCTGATCTTGCAAAACTCACTGTAAGTTGATGTTCATGTTGGCCTGTAACACCACTAAGCAAGGCAGTTTAAAGAGGAATCACAGAACTGATTAATACAGTATATGAAAGAAACAAAGGGAAGTGTCCAAAAAAGTGAGCACTATATAGGCTAGGCCATAAAATAATAACTCTCAGAATAGCATGTTTAAATTATTATTGATCTAGATTAAAGTATAATTAAAAGCTACATTTTATCATTTATTAGGCTTTTAAAAATATAACAACTTATAATTTAAGTGAACTTAAAACAGTCACATTTACCAATAAGAATATTAAAAAAAAAAAAAAAACAATAAAATGACCCAACAGGCTGCATTTGGGTTATAAATAGCCTATTAAAACTACATGTGAAATAAGGTCTAGGCAAAATGCAGCGGCATTCACAAAAAGTTTTAGATAAGAATGAAAAGTTTCTCTAAATGAACTCCATCAGTAAAAATATCATTGCTGGTTTTGGGAACGGGAGTCCGAGGATCAGGACTGTGTTTCTGCCTCTAACATCATAAAATCATATTCTAAACAATCAAATGCTTTATAATAGTCAAAAAAGCTGCTAAAATATATAGGCTATCATTATGTCTGCATCATATAATACTGATTATTTATATTTTATTGTAGGAACAGACACAACACAGTGAGTATAGTATAGGGTAAAGCCCTGCATTTCAGCCCGAGCCCGACGGGCCCCGACTTTTTTATGCCCCTAGGGCCGGGCTTCGGGCCAATTTTCACGTCATAGTTCACATGCGGGCCGGGCCTCGGGCCTTTTTTGGGTTATCCTTCTTTTTATATTTTTAGACATTAATTAAAAAAATATGAGAAGTTGACGTCGACGATAGAAAAACAAACATAGAAAGACATTTAATAACCTCATAACTTTCATAATCTTATAATTACACTGACATATGATTGACATGACAGTCGCACGCATGCACGCACACACACAGAAGGTTTCCCGTCAGCGCAACCAACGATTCACCTCATGTGCAAATAATGGAGAATATTAAGAGAAAAATCGCGAGTGATAGAAGAGAGGACTGGGTTAAAATCTTCCACTGTGGATGCTATTCTTTTTCTCCACGATGCTCTGTAAGAGACTGTTCTAACTTTTCGTTTGATTGGACTTTATTTTCGTTTAACTGTTGGAAACTTGATGTTTTTCGTTTTTCGTTTGATTGTACTTTATTTTCGTTTAACTGTTGGAAACTACTGGAAAAAAGAATGGCCATGTTCTGTGGTGCGTTTTTGAGGTAAGATAACTTGCAAGTTTGTTTTTGATTTATTTAATTTAATTTGTTTAGATTGAGGCTCATTTAGGCTCATTTCGTTTGCGAGCGCTGTTGCGAGCAGCCTGAGCCTGCCTCAGTATTTAAAAAAAAATTACTCACTGTGGTTTAATAAATAAACATTAAACTAACTGTCTGTGTGATATGCTTGAAGTGTTTTATATCTATGGATTTTATTGTAGCTAAGTAAAGTATTAGCGTTGATTTGAGAGGCTAAATTGATCAAACATGTTTTACTCGCTGTTGGCTCGGCTTGCTTGGTCGTCATTTTTTTTTTTTTTTAAATGCTCCAAACATTTGTCTAAATTAACTTAATAAAGAAATGAAAAGAAAAGAAACATAACTAACAAAACGGACATATTTTAATGGCAGTCTGCCGCTGTAAAAAAAAAAACGGGCTCGGGTCGGACTCGGGCTGATAATTCTGATGAGCTGTCGGACACGGGTCGGGCTAGGGCCTGAGCGTCTCGGGCCAGGGCCGGACTCGGGCCTAGATTTGAGGCCCGTGCAGGGCTCTAGTTTAGGGAAAACAACTTGTTCTTCGTTTTATTACTTTGTCAGCATCAGCCAAACAACACGTGACCTAGAGCGCCCTCCAGTGGCGACAGGCCAGACTGAATTACCCAAAAACATCTCAGTTTCTCCCCTCTTAATCACATTTTCATATACCGGTATCCAAACTTATAGAAACACAGGGAGTTCAGCTTAAAGCATGGCAATAACGGGATCACTTTCTAATGTAACTGAACACTATTAGTCGGTGTCACTCCAGATGAATGTAAACTCAGTTATGAGGTATGCAACACAAATCATGACATTGGTCATATATTTTCTTTCTTTTTGAACTACCCAAACCTTAAGCGTTGTATAAATGTAGCCTGTTATGTGGTCTGTGGAGCCGGACAGGAAAACTCCTAGCGCTTTGGGAAGGTGTCGTCCGAGAGCTTGTTTCACCGTGGTCTGAAGCACACATACTGTTTCACTGACTGGCGAAGACCATCCCTGTCCAGCTTTATCGAGTGTCTGCGATGGAAAGTCCATGATTGAGGACATTTCAGGAGGACAGTCCAGCATCTGATCCGTACGTCTTTTCCAGAGTTGCGAATTTCCCACCGCTGGTCCTGTCTGAGAGGACTCAAGTGCTGTGTGGGGCATTTCTGTACAATAAAAAATCGTATACATTATTTTTATGTAAGTTATAATTTGTAAATGAAACAAAAATTATTTCAGTGCATTGTTTATTTCTGTAACGCAAGTTATAGGCTAACTTGTAAATGTAATAAAGAAATTATTCTGTACATTTATTTTTGTCACGTCAATTAATTTGTACATTTACTACAAAATAAATTGTTCTAGGCCATACATTTTTACTTACAGTACTTTTTACAACTATTTACAAGATAAGTTTGGTTTATCTGGGATGAGTGCATGTTTCCACGGTCCCCCAGCAGGTTTGCAGGGCTGATCAGGCGACGGCTGCCAGTCACTGAGATCTTCTCAGAAACAGGGAAGATTAAATCAAATTGTCTCACATACTCAAAAATCAAACCATCAAATATTTGCAGACCTGTCCTATGAGCGAAACTCTGCAGGACAACGGCCCTCCAGGACAGATGTTGCCCATCCCTGATCTAGAAGACATATTTCTAGTGTTTCTATTATATACTGTTCATACACAACAAAATCCCCAGTGTTATATTAACACTCCTCAGTGTACATATGTGTCCACACTACAGGGTGTTAAAATTAACACTGAGGCAGTGTTGAAGTTAATGAGATAATTAAGTGATTAATTAAGTGATGGTTGGCCATTAGTGGTGACACCTAATGTTAATAAGCAGAATCATTGAAGGAAAGAGAAAAAACAGAAAAAGAGAAACACAAGAACTACAACTGGCCTCGGCTCTACGTTTCACGTACAGGTATGAAATTTGGTACATACATGTAATGACCCAATACCTACAGAAAAGTCTCTTGGAGCATAGCCCTAAACACAACAGGAAGTGAGCTATTTTGAACTTCCTCCTAGATTGTGTGCATTTTTTCCTGATGTTGTACTTTAACAAACTCCTCCTACAGTTTTGATCTGATCCTCTTCAAATTTGGTGAGTGTAATCTTAAGGCATTTCCTAAAGGCACCGGGTGGCGGTGGCAGGGGTGCGAGGCCCCTTTTCATCGCTGCTTGCAGCTTTAATTTTAAATTATTTTCATATACAATTATATATATTTATGTGTACATACTACACATACAGTACAGATCCATATATACATATCTGAGCTACAATATATTGTTTCACAGCAGCTTTACAATAGTAACAAATTAAAATTACAAATTAAAAAACAAATTTTTTAACAAATTAAAAAATTAAAAGCTTGGCCAACAAGCCAATGGTGTCAATATTCAGTTAATATTCAGTTCAGTTCAATAACTGTAACATTCATCAAACATACTGTATAATATGTAAGGGATAACGTATAGAGAGGCGGTCGTTATAGCGAATAACAACCCCGACAGCCTGAAGGGGTTGTTATTCGCTATAACGACTGCCTCTCTATACATTATCCCGCTTATTACATGGCTACCTACAAAATAAATAAATAATTTGAGACGAATTATTGATTTAAAAAGGAGTTTATTGATTTAAAAACGATTGTATTGCTTCCGCCAAAGAAAATAGTCCGTTCCGCGTCCATAGCAACGCGCTGTTTTTCATGGCAACGGTCTGTTATACTTCGCAGCGGTCTGTTATCAAGAAAGCCATGTAATAAATACAGTGTATTTGCGCACATACATGGACGTGTGACAAACTCCTATACAGAACAAGCAAAAGACAAAAGATGTAGTGTTTTACATAATTCATACCTGTGTGTAGTTTGGTGTGTATGTGGGCTTATCATTTTATGTTTGTGTGTAGAGTGTGTGGAGTTAAAATTTTTGGAGGAGTAAAAATAGTTTTGAATGTTGACAATACACATTAACATTTTTTAGTGTGGATCATTCATTGCAACATTTATCCTCATTCTCATGTTTAAGAATCTGTTATCATTCTTTCGGATATGAAATTTATATTTAGTTGACCTATCTGCAAGCCTGGGCCTCCTTAGTTACTGCTGCTATCTCAGACAAACAATGGAGGACCCTGTGCCCCAGTAGAGCTTTATGTCTATATATATAAGCGCCCCTGAGCACGCCCATAACTGCGAGCTGGGGAGGAAGACGTGCAAACGAAAGAGAAAGAGAATCAAAACAAACTTGGACAGCAGCTCGTCTCCTGGTGAGTTAACTTACATGTCCTGCTGCAACGAGTTTTATACAGACGTGTTGATTTATTGACAAGTCATTAAACATTATATTGAGATTATAAACAAACATATATCGAGGTTGTTTTTATGTATTTGAATGTATTTGTTGTTGTTTCAGGAAGTATTCTTCTGCGCTGCGGTCTGATACAGTAAAGATGGCGACGGGGCCTGAAACATCTCTTGGTAAGAGACTCAATCCAGGATTTATCAACGCAAATTAATCAAGCTCCTAATTTAATATTTCCAATTGATTTCTCAAAATCATCCATTTTTCTTTGGGCAAAATGCGCCAGAAAGTTTTTATATTTAATTTTTTTATATAGGCTTTAGCCTTTAGACTTGTTTGATGACAAGTGTTAAACTTATCTAGGTCCAAAGGGCAAAGCACACTGTTAACCTTTCCTGTTTCTGTTTCCTAACCGTGGTTGGGAGACACAGGGGAGATCCGTCTTCTCCAGGGCCGGAAGTTCTCCTCCTGGGGTTAACTCCCTAAACTTCACGCTGTTAGTGTGATGGTAGCATATAAAAACAAAGAGGCCGTCTTGCCGAAGAGTTTAGGTGCTTTATTTTGCTGGCTGCACTGAAATACACTGCACATAGACTAGCTAACTACATGCACTGGTCACCGTATCACTCTCACACACACTCTTCCGCTGCTTCGCGGGGATCAGACAGGGGGGAGGGGCGCGCCTCGGACACGCGCACTCACTCACTCTCCTTCACACACACACACACACACTGAGCTGCCCTAAACTAAACACATTGGAGAGACATCCCACAACACTACCCCCACCATGGACTGGCAATTAACACTAATTCCATTCCATCTAAATGTACTTAGCACACACTCTCTATATCTGTAGGCCTAAAATGTGAAGAGATAGCTGTGTCCCAAATAGTATGTAAATCCAAATAGGTAGGTTATACTAATTTAACAAGTGTCTAAACAGTGCTAAAAGTTCTAAAGCTCATTCAACAGTGAACCCAGGAGTGAAAAATGATTAGAAATGCAATAGTCTCTAATAAAACATAAGAGTACATCACCTTTTAAATCCTATTCTTCGGTGACCAGAGGTAATACTGTCTGACTAATACAGTAATAATGAAAACATGCATTGGATGCAATAAAGTGCAAGCATGTAAAAGCATTGAAAAACTCTTCAACTTTTTTTTTTAAACGTGAACAAGTGCTTTTTGTAGAAAAAGTATAGAACAAACTAGACTAGAGTACAAAAAAACACGTTAACTTTAAAGTCTCTAGTGCAAATATGAACTGTCATAGGTGACTCACTCAGTGACCCAGTCCCCATACCGTAGTGGTCCTCGGCGCTGACGTTGGGGCAGAGGTTCGCGTGGAGACTTGTGGTGTGGCCCTCCTACCGCAACCCCACCATGGTCAAGTACCACATGGGAAGGAGTGGATGGAAGAGACCCGATCATGTGAGTGTTAGTAGCAGGTGGAGTGGACGGCCGGGAGTCACTGGGGCCATCACTCGAGGCAGTAGAGTAGAGGCTGTCCAGGCCGAGATCCTCCAGGTCTGCTGGGTGCCCATCCACAGCTGGTGGCAGGATTTCAGAAGGTGTCCAGTTCTGGGATTGGTCCAGGACCCAGGTGTTGTCCAGGGGCTCACGGCTGCGGTAGCATTTGAGTTGATCATGGTGGACAACTTTGACCTTAGCTCTGGGGCCCTTTTGGATCCGGTAGACTAGATCGTCTAAATGTCCCATAACAAAGTAAGGTCCTTCGTAGGAGGGGAGGAACTTTTTGACTTTGTTTTTGACATGACGTGTTCCTTTGATGAGATACCACATAGCGTCGCCGACTTTGTACTGTGTGTGACAAGCGTTTTTGTCGTATTGTCTTTTTGCACACGTGACCGACTCACTAAGGGCTTCTCGGGTGATGTTGTGAGCCAGTTCCAACCGCTCACGCATTTGTTGCACATACTCGGGGGCTGAAGGTGCAAACCAGCCACAAGGTCCACTGGCTCACTTATTTCACGGCCGAACATCATGAAATTGGGGGTGAAACCAGTAGCGCTGTGCTTGGTCGCTCTGTAGGCCATAACTGCATATGGGATCATCAGGTCCCAATCCCAGTGACAGTGTTCTGCAGTGGAGGCCAGGATCTTTTGGAGTGTGACGTTGAAACGTTCAACTTGGCCGTCGGACTGCGGTCTGAATGGTGTAAGCTGTGTCCCAATGTTAAGTCTGCATCCTCCGAAGGCTGTATTTGAAGGCCGATTGCGTCACAGCAGCGCTACGAAACGTCACAGCGGAGCGACGAAGGATGTCCCAATTCAAAGGCTGCACACTTCGGAGGTCACATTTGAAGGCCGATTGCGTCACCGCGGCGCTATGAAGGCTGTCCCAATTCAATTCTGCATCCTCCGAAGGCCGTATTCGAAGGCCGGTTGCGTCATCGCGGTGCGACGAAGGCTAAAGCGACGCCAAATGCACCCTTCGTTTCCCCGTGAAAGGAAGGATACATAAATGGACACTTTGCGGACTATCCTACCCCATAATTCATCGCGCGGCAGTGACGACAGCATTTTTATTAATAAATAAATAAATAAATAAATGACGGCCGAGAGTTCGCTGGTGGACGGCAAATTCACATTTAAATGTAAGTATTATGTTTTCATTTACTCAAATAGCTAGTGAAACCTGAGTTAAAAGCCACAAGTTTTTCTTTCTTATAAACTTCACCATAACTCCTTCTTCACCATTGCGTGGCTTCATTTGTCAGGTGGTCTGAGGCAAAACTTGAGCTAATAGTTTAATAATTGTTTCAGGGAGCAAGGAGCAGACAGCTCAATTTATTAAACTGCAATTTAAAATAAATAAATAAACTAAATAAATTAAATTTTATTGTAATATTTGCACTAGTCTGTCTAACTTGTGTAAATAAGAAATATCACTCACCCTATAAAGCCCACAACAATAGGAAAAGCAGTAGATAAGGCAATGGGGTTTCACTTGTATGTGTTTTTGTAGTGCTGTCATGCAAGCTATGTCTACAAAGGTTTTAACCAAATTTGAGTATTCATGAATATGATTTCTGAACATGAATATGATTTTAAAAATACAAAGTAAGAAAGTTGAGATCACATCTTTGCTGAAATGTATGTGCTGTTGTTGTTAATAAGCCATGGTTAATTTGCTCTGCCTTAGGATTGCACGTGTCCTGGGACAGGTGATGGTGTGAGTGGGAAACCCACTGCTGAAACTTGGCCCTGGTTTGTCCTCATGGATGAGATGTTGGGACAGAGGCATTGCACCCTCATTGCCTCAATCCCTGAGGACACACCAGGGCCGAGTTCAGCAGTGTGTGACCAAGAAGAGGAGGAGCCAGGGGCAGCAGCAGCAGCACCACGATGAAGGCGAGACAGAGAGGACGAGTTTTTGGACTTGATTAGAGAAGACATGGGACTGCAGAGGCGAGGAGAGCACAGGAGAGAATGGACAGGCTGTTTTCTCTTCTTGAAAGAATGATTAAGAAATATGTATGTATGTATGTATGTATGTATATATATATATATATATATATATATATATATATATATATATATATATATATATATATTCTTTAACTTTTTTCACTTATATTTTTTAAAAGGAAAAAAAAATTATGCAACTTTAAATGTGTAAATAAAAGAGAATTCATTGCTCTGGACATTGTTTATTTTTGTAATGACAGTCATAATTTCTACATGAAACAAATTCTTCTATAACGTTTTTCCCCCAACTATTTACAACATACGTTAAACATCTCAAAATCAACATAAACATTTAAATTTACAGTACATAAAATAAGAAAAAATGAAGTAGACTTTTATTCAGCTGAGTGGGAGACCCTGGTGTGCTGCTGGACCGGGATGGGCTCCACAATAGAGACCCTGGTAAGGCCTCCTGCTGGTGGGACATCATCTGGGACGGTCTCCAGAGTGTTTGACTGCATATTTCCACTATCCACTAAGTTGTCTACCAACGGGTTTGCAGGGCTGACTCATGGAATAAATATTGAGATACTTTATTACACTAAAGTACTTTTAATAACCACTAATACCGCATTGGGGAAAAACTACTAGTCATATATTTCAAACCTTAGTTAAGCAAAATTATCTTGCATACTCTAATGTACTTAAGGTATCAAGAGTAAAAGTAAAGGAATTCTGGAGGAAAAAAACCTTGTCAGGGTTTTTATGATGGTTCTGCTTTTATATTACTGCATATGTTGCATTTTACTTCTGAATATTTTCAAGGTTGATACATTTAAACTATATACTTTTGTGTAGTTTATTGTAAAACAATGCATCATATTGTAAAATAACATAATTTTGTAGTGTTGCTGTCCTGTGTGGGAAAATCACTTCGAGTATTAACGATGTAGTTCCTTACATACCACCACTGGTTATTTTGAAAATTAAAGTAAATGTAGGCCTATTGTCACAATATTAACAAATTGTTGCTAACTACAGCTCCGTCCCATTTCAAAGGGCGCATCTGAAGCGCTCGGACTGGTCTAGCCTACGGACGATTGTTCTTGTCGCCTAGCAACAGTGACTGACAGCTGCCGATGACGAGCGTGAGTAACATTCGCACTGGACTTTTTATATTCAGCTGAGTTTTATATTCAAATAGGGTTGAAAACCTGTGTAAATATATTTACCATGGTCCATTTATGTGCATAATAAAAAAGAATACACTAGCCTACAAAATCGCATCAAGGTAAGATAGGCCTATAAATGAACATTTGAATCTTCAGCTAAGCTGAAAGTACATGACCTGAAACATCCTTAATACCATGTCCTCCAGTAAAATATAAAACATAAAAATGACAATAGCCAATTCTGGCTCCATAGCTGTTTTCTCAATTATATCAAATGAATTATCAGGATGGCAGCATACACTCGCACCGTTGCTTGGCGCCTGGAGCGGTAATCGGGAACACCTGGCTGCACAATTAGGAAATCCTACGAAGGCTACATGGTGTGCCGTTCGGAGGACGCATAGGCTGCATCGTTTGAAGTCCGCAGCCTTCGAAGGATGCAGTCTTCACATTGGGACACAGCTGTAGTGTGGGTTTTGTCAATGCCAAACAAACGGCACATTTCTTGGAATACCTCCGATTCAAAATTGCGTCCTTGATCGCTGTGCAGAGAGTGAGGCATTCCAAAGCGACACACCCATTCAGTTGCAACAACGTTTGCCACTGTCACAGCCTTTTCGTCAGGGATTGCGAATGCTTCAGTCCATTTTGTGAAATACTCCTGTATTACAAGTATATAACTGTTTTTACGTTCCGTCTCATTGAGTGGGCCCATAATGTCCAGTGCAATGCGCTCCATGGGGGCTCCAACTCTGACAGTTCCCATGGGTGCTTGTGGAGTCTTGTGGGGTCTGGCTCTGCATGCGCAGTTTGTACAAGTCCGGCACCAGAGGGCCACATCTTCTCTCATGTGGTACCAGTAGTATCTGGTTTGAAGTCTCGCCACAGTCCTTTCAATACCAAAATGTCCACCTATTGGCCCTTCATGCATTTGGTGCATCACATCAGGTTGCATTTTGCGGGGAAGAACAATTTGAGGATAGAACTGTGTGTCATCTAAACAGTAAAAGCGGCGGACCAGTACCCCATCTCTGAAGTACAGTCTTCTCCATTGACTCCAGTACGTTTTGGTGGCTGGGCTGCATGGGGAGACTGTGACCCACGGGGGCCGCTCACTACTGACCTCTAACCAAGCTCTGACTGGTGCAATGTCTGTATCAGCAGCTTGAGCCTGGCGCAACTCCTCCATAGTCCAGCCAGGAAACAGTCTGGTCTCATTTGTGTTTGTCACATAAATAATCTCTGTTTGTTTTAAAGTGTCTGTGTTGTAACATTGACAGTGCTTACCCCCACCGGACTCAGCAATAGGGAGCTGGTCTCAGAGTCCAAATCACAATGAATTGCTTGGTGACTTGTGGTTCTCCGCTGCGAGGAAGGGTCCTGCAGATTACAAGGACAGGACTGGCGGCAGGGCCTGCGGGAGAGACTGTCAGCATTTGTGTGTAAGCGACCTGGGCGATGGATGATTTCGAACTCGTACTCTGCTAGCTTCTCAAGCCACCGGGCTAACTGACCTTCCGGCTCTTTCATTCGCGTGAGCCAGCACAAGCTGCTGTGGTCGGTTCGTACCTTGAAAGGCCTCCCAAGTAGGTATTGCCGAAAATGGGATGTGATATCGACAATGGCTAGAAGCTCCCGTCTCGTAGTGCAATAGTTCTGTTCAGCTTTGGCTAGTTTGCGGCTGCCGTACGCCAACACCCTACTTTGCCACCCTGCATTTGCGACAGAACAGCGCCGATACCTGTGTCGCTGGCATCGGTGTCCAGGATCATTTCACCATGGTCCAGTGGATAGCCTAAGACAGGGGCTGTGATGAGGTGGTGCTTGAGCGTGTCGAAGGAGGCTTGGTGTTCAGTGTGCCACTGGAAGTGTGCATTCTTCTTTGTCAGGTTATGTAATGGCTCGGCAATGGAGGCAAAGTCTTTCACAAACCTGCGATAATAGGAGGCGAGGCCAATGAAACGTCTGACCTCTTGGACTGATGTGGGAGTGGGCCAAGCTTGGACTTTGTTGACTTTATTGGGGTCAGTGGCCACACCGTGCTCGGACACAATATGACCTAGATAGACAACTTGGCGGCGGAACAGGCAGCATTTGGCTGGTTTCAGTTTGAGATTTGCCTGTTTAAGTCTCTGGAACACTTGGCTCAGCCGCTGCAGCATCTCGGGCACATCCTTGGCCAGCACGATGATGTCGTCCAGGTAGACAAGGCAGGTCTCCCACTGCATGCCGGCAAGGACGCGATCCATAAGGCGTTGGAACGTCGCCGGGGCGTTACATAAGCCGAACGGCATAACGTTCCATTCGAATAGTCCATTAAGGGTGCAAAAGGCGGCTGCGCGGCGGGCTCTTGGTGTTAGCTCAACTTGCCAGTAACCTGAAGCAAGATCCAAAGTGCTGAACCATTTGGCGGTGGCGAGAGTGTCCAGCGTGTCTTGGATGCGGGGAAGCGGGTACGCGTCGGTGATGGTGTGGTTGTTGAGCGCCCTGTAGTCGATACAAAGGCGATAAGTCCCATCCTTTTTACGCACCATAACGATCGGTGAGGCCCAACTGCTGTGGCTGCGTGTGGCGATGCCGCTCTGGAGGCCCTCACTGATCTGCCGTTCTGCGCTTCGCTGCTTTTCCCCAGCCATACGACGAGGAGGCTGCTTCACCGGAGGTCCCGGCCGGGTTATGATGTCATGCTGCACAAGACTGGTCCGGCCCAGATCACCAGGTCCCCTGGAAAAGACACTTTCATAGGCACACAACAGGTTAGATAGTTCAAGTTTTTCACTGTCATTAAAGTCAGTGGAACTCTGGGCATAGAGCTCCTGGAGGTGCTGTGGAACTGCAGGGGGGCTGGCTGGAAAGTCTGCCGCTCTGGGGACACTGGACGAGGGCAGAGCTTCGGCTGGCTGGAGGAGGCCTGCAATGGCACCTTCTTTAATAGTCACAGCCTTGTTGCCAGGGTTAAAGAGGCGTAATGGAACGATGTTGGTGGGCTGTGCGTTGACTAGGGCTCTGGCAATGAGTACTTTGTGCTTTTCAACGAAGCCTTTTGTGGGGCTAAGCATCATGTCTCCCTGAGCTTCTCTGCAAAAGTGCACGTTGCCCTTGACTAGGTACTCTTGTCCCGCTTCAACCACAACAGTTCTGGCTACTCTTACAGCGTGTGACTTTGGAACAGTTTCTGGGTGAAAGTAGGGCACTTCTTCTCCAAACAGAATTATGCGGTGCTTACCGAAATCAAGGCGGGCCTCAGCTTGGGTGAAGAAAGGATGGCCAAGCAGCACCTCATTGCCCTCTATATCCGCTACAAGGAAGTCCACTTCAACTTGACAGTTGTTGATACTGACCGGTATTCTGGCCTCACCGAGCACTGGCACGTCTCCTGGTCCCACCCCGAGCAAAGTCTCTACGGTGGATGACTGAAGCGGTGGTCTCACGTCTTGGTGAATGGCGTTGTATTGGTGAAGGGGCAGCACGCTCCTCTGCGCTCCACTGTCCAGGACTGCACATACCTCCAGCTCAGATATGCGCATGTGAATGTTCATTTCACGATTCTGGCTTTTAAGGTGGAACACATTGGTCAGTGGGCTTTCTTTAGCAGTGCTTGAAAGGAAAGTCTTTGTATTTCTTTGAGGGGACGAGCACTGGCTCTGTTTGTGACCCCAACCATTACAGTTATAGCAGCGAATGTCACCCTTTTTAAAGTTCTTGTGCTGCTTTAGTGTTTTTGCAGATGTGCGTGGGACAAAGTGATTGGGTGATGGGCTAACTGCAGAGGTAGTGGTAGTCAAAGTATCATTTTTGTCTCTTTCTCTGACAACAGCGGCCCGGGGCCTGCGTTCAGTGAGGTTGCGGGCCCCTGGCTGCATGATGCTGGTGACATAGGAAGCAGCTCTCTTGGTAGTGTCATGACGGTAGGCTATCTCGTAAGCTTTGGCTAGTGTAGCTGGGCGTTTTTCTAACAGTCTTTGAACTAGCTCTGCATCACCCAGGCCATTTGTGAAAACTTCAACAGCTATAGCGTCTAGCTCAGCCTCTGACCAATCACCATAAGCTATAGACACTTTTCCATAAATGTCATCTCTGAACACATGAAGCGCCTCACCAGATTTACGCACTCTTTGCCTCAGCTCTACTGCTACAGCCGCTGCATGATCTGAAGAAGGGCCATAAGCAGTTTCGAGTTCCTCCAGCAGGCGGCGGTAGTCCCATTTGGATGAACGAGGGTTTCTGTTGACGATGGCGCCTGCAGCGCCGGTGAGGCAGAATTTCAGCTGAATGGCCATTGTCTTGACTGACCAGTGATTTGCCTCTGCACAGCTCTCAGACCTGTGCAGAAACTCTCTCCACGGTGTGCTGCCGTCGTACTGGCCGGGATGTAGAGTGGGGACTCTCTCTTTGGGGTTATAGTCCTCATCACTGTCCGACAGAGGAGGCTGACGGGACGCAGAGCGGCTCTTACGTGTTGGAGATGAGGGACAGGGCTGGCGCAATGGGAAATGTCCATGTTTTACAGTCATGTCGGGATTAATAAAAGAACAGGGCATGGGAAGTGTACCTGCTTCAGGTTTGGATATAGCTGGTGTGCTTTGTACAAAACTTCCCATGTCAGCATTGGCAAAGGGATTTCTGACTTCATAGTGCCCCTTAAATGGCGTGTCTGGAGCGGGATATGTGAAAATGTGTATGTCTGGCCTTCTCACGGAGCCGTGGCTTTGACTGTTGCCTCTGCAAAAGGGATTTGTGGGCGAAAAATGGGCGGGGCTGTCGAACGGCGCGAACAGATCTTCTCCATTAGCAAGTGTGTTAGTGCAACTTTCATCACACAGGAATGGGTTATAATGTTCGTGTTTTCTCTCAGCCCTGCGTTCATAAGCTTTCTCAGTACCTTGACTGTTGTCCTCAACATTGGTTAGCGACATGAACGGGTTTGAGTAGTTGGTTTCTCGTCCATAAACATCAGAGGGATAGCGAGCGGCCGCCATGTTGTAACGTTATTAACTTAGCCGCGCCGCTATTACACTGGTATTACAGTTACTCGGCTTTACTTTTTATTGCCCTTTTATTTTCAATGCTCACCAGCCTTTTTAACAACGTGAAAGTCCCTTCGTGGTCGCCAGTGTTAACCTTTCCTGTTTCTGTTTCCTACCCGTGGTTGGGAGACACAGGGGAGATCCGTCTTCTCCAGGGCCGGAAGTTCTCCTCCCGGGGTTAACTCCCTAAACTTCACGCTGTTAGTGTGATGGTAGCATATAAAAACAAAGAGGCCGTCTTGCCGAAGAGTTTAGGTGCTTTATTTTGCTGGCTGCACTGAAATACACTGCACATAGACTAGCTAACTACATGCACTGGTCACCGTATCACTCTCACACACACTCTTCCGCTGCTTCGCGGGGATCAGACAGGGGGAGGGGCGCGCCTCGGACACGCGCACTCACTCACTCTCCTTCACACACACACACACACACACACACTGAGCTGCCATAAACTAAACACATTGAAGACACATCCCACAACAACACCTTAAGAAAAAAATAGGTTTTCGCTCCCCCCAAAGTGCATGATTTTTATTGAACATTGATGGCGCAACAGATTTTGTGTGAAAAATCATAAAAGTGGTTTATTTAGTTTAAAAATCTTATAATGTATGAGGTGGTGAGGGGGGTCATTTACTTTGTGCAAAAGACAGTATTGATACAAATACTTTTGCTAAAATAATGTTTTTAATAATGTCTAAGTTAATACTTGTTCAAAACAATAACAATTTAAGCAAAGTTTGCACTATTTTCTGTATATTTTGATTCATTTAAATAAATATACTGTCATTAAAATATTTTAATTAAAAAAAAAAATACAGAAACACAATTATTTTAAAAAGTAAGCATTCTAAAAGCATTGAATGAGTTCCCATAAATATTTAAAGTAGAATTGCAGTAGTAACAATAATATATATTTCATTATATTATATGATTAATATCATATATTTAAATATGACATTTCACATCTGAATCTAGCCATGTCATGTCAACAAATGGTAAAGTCAGCAGCTGTTTATTATCATGTTGTCACGTTTACCGTCTGTTTCTGCTCTACATTACCCAGGATCCTCTTTGGCACACCTGCACTCACTCTCCGGATTACTAATCACCCGCACCTGTTCCCAATCAGTAACCTCATCAAGCTCTATAAAACACTCACCATTGCCCCAGTTCAGTCTCCAACAGGAACAGACCATAATCCGTTGTCTCCTTAGCCTCAGATGCATCAAGACTCCAAGATGTAATGTATACTTACCTGAAACACTAACCTCTATATCATTGTTGTACCGTCTTCAGAAATTCTGTCCGATTCCTTGCTGCCTGAGATCCTCTGTTACTTCGTGTGTCCAGTGTTTCATCCGAGCTTGCTTGCTGCCGACCGCATCTGAAAGAGAAGTGACTAATATTACTGAACTGTGATTGCTTGACATCAACTTCTCTGAAATGAAAGTGCTTACCTGCTTTTTGCCCCACATCGACTCATCTTCACGGAATTTGCACTTGAATTGAATGAATACTCACCTTGCACTTTTGTCACCTTAAATAAAGCTGTGTTTGGATTCACTTACCTCTGTCTCCTGGTCTGTATCCTGACACATGTTAATCATTGTGCCTTTTACCCCAAATACCATACCTTTCCTTATACCATGGACTGGGTGAATACTCGATTCTGATTGGCTGCAGGGTGTCCGTTAAAAAGTGATAATGGACACCTAGGAAAGGCGTCCCGTCAATTTGCCTGATGACAGTTCTAAATGATTGCGCTGGCTCAAACTCACTGATCAACTGCTGCTGTCGGGTCGCTGTGGCCACGTTGCTTGGCAACGCCTGTATACGGGAGATATTAAATAGTGCGCTCGACTTAATAAATAAAAACCCTCACGATTTTTACTCTAAAACACATTAAAGTATTATTAATTGATTAAATATTTCTTTCTTTCGTAAGTAACCATGGTATAAGCGGGTTAATGCCCTTCGAGGTGTCCATTATCAGGTTTTAATGGACTTCGGCGGAGGCTGCACATGGGCATCCAAGGAACTGCCCTCTGAGTTGGTTTGCCTCTAGAACCTTTTCTGTTAAAATGGGAAACTTTGCGCCATCAGTAGCTTCTATCACCTGTGGGGTCCCTCAAAGTTACATTCTGGGACCAGTGTTATTTTCGTTATATATACTTCCTCTTGGTTTTATTTTTTAAAAACATAGTATTTCACATCACTTTTATGCTGATGACACACAGATGTATTTACCTATAAAGTCTGGAAATTATATGTGCGTTAAATCATTTTTTGAATGTCTAAAAGATGTAAAATGATGGACGAATAATAACTTTCTTCAGTTAAATGAGAAAAAGACAGAAATTATTATACAGTATTTGGCCCTAGTAGTATAGGCCCTTTGTCATCCAATGTGCACCCTTATGTTAAAAACTTGGGTTTTATGTTTGACACAGAGTTAAAGTTTGACAGACAAATCAATTCAGTTGTGAAGAATAGTTTCTTTCAATTGAAATATTGCTAAACTCAAATCTTTCTTATCTTACAGTGATCTTGAGGAAGTAATCCATGCTTTTATTTCTTCACATCTTGATAACTGCAATGCTTTGCTGGGTGTAAACCAGTCTTCGCTGTCACGTCTTCAGGGGGTACAAAATGTGGCAGCAGGGTTGCTGACAAACACAAGAAAGAGGGATCATATATCCCCTATTCTGGCCACTTTACACTGGCTACCAGTTCAATTTAGGATAAAGTACAAGGTGCTTCTGAATACTTTTAAAGCCCGACATGGACTGGCACCAAAATATATTTCTGAGCTTAGATCTCTGAGATCCCAAGATTTGATCCCAAGGCCGGTTTGTTAAAAAAAGCAACTTGATCCTACAGAATTAGCCAATTACAGGCCGATCTCGAATCTACCTTTTCTGTCAAAGATACTAGAAAAGGCAGTATCCTCACAACTAAGTTTCTTTTTAGAAAGAAATGATATCTGTGAGGATTTAGACCGTACCCTAGTCCTGAGACAGCTCTCATTAGAGTCACAAATGATTTGCTCTTATCATCTGATCGTGGTTGTGTCTCTCTATTACTGTTACTCGATCTTAGTGCAATAACAATTAGTCCATGCGTTCATGACCTCAAGGCTAGATTATTGTAATGCTCTACTGGGTGGTTGCCCTGCACGCTTAATAAACAAACTACAGCTGGTTCAAAACGCAGCAGCTCGAGTTCTTACCAGAACCAGGAAGTATGACCATATTAGCCCGGTTCTGTCAACACTGCACTGGCTCCCTATTAAACATCGCATCAATTTTAAAATATTGCTGATCACGTACAAAGCACTAAATGGTTTAGCTCCGCAGTGCTTGAGCGAGCTCTTAACGCATTATAGTCCTTCACGTCTATTGCGATCTCAAAATTCCGGCCCAGTTGATAATACCTAGAATATCAAAATCAACTGCTGGCGGGAGATCCTTCTCCTATTTAGCACCAAAACTCTGGAACAGTCTTCCTAACATTGTCCGGGAAGCAGACACACTCTGTCAGTTCAAAGCTAGACTAAAAACACATCTCTTTGACCTAGCATAAACATAACACATTATAGACTTCTATAATTCAATGTTAGGCTGCATAGATTAGGTCAGCCGGAACCGGGAACGCTTCCCATAAATCCTGATGTACTCGTTACATCATAAGAAGAATGGGGTCTACGCTAATATTAGTCTCTCTGTTTATCCCGAGGTTTACCACTGTCCGCCGGATCCAGGCTGTATCCAGATCTGATGAAAGACCAGCGCCTGGAAATGACGACAACGCAGTCCTGAAGTGTCAACTAGTCTCTCCCCTGTGAAGGCCTCCTTCCCTTTACCTCTGTACAGATAAAGCGCTGTCGGGATAATTCCGGTTTGCATGGCTACGTGGAAGCGCAAAAAATTCTGTATTATAAATTTTAAGGCCAGACAAGTAGTTAGGTTTTTAGTAAGGGTTGATGTGTAGGGAAGGACTACACACCTGCGCACATCAAATGCACATACCTACAGACTGAACTCGCAATACGCATGTGCACGCCATCAGCGTTCTCACGGGTTCACGTTTTTGAAGAACTTAAGAGTTTTCTGTTAAAACGGTGTTGTGTTAGCGGCCCCTAAGTTAATAACTAATGATCGTTGCAACAGAAGTGAATCAATCAAAACTAACTTTATCTGGACAATAACTTTATTCTAGAGCTGCTGTAAACCTTAAACAATCACTATAACTTTAATTTCCTATTATCAATGTAAAGCTGCTTTGGAACAATCTACATTGTTAAAAGCTCTATATAAATGAAGATGACTTGATTAACATTCGGGACCTCAGTGATGATAAATCGCTGCCATCTGCATGTTAACGAAACTAGTTAATAGTGAGCATTAGACCCTAAACTATGATCATACCCTCATTGGAGGCTGAGCCACCGACACAGACTGATTCATGTTCACACTGGTCACACACATTTCAGTTCAGTTCGAACCAGATGCATATTTGTATTGATGATTCTCATTGTTGATATTTGTGTTTTGAAAAAGTTTTTGATTCATGTTTTGACTCCTAACCAATTTTCTACATTAAAAATGGTCTTTTCTGAAGAGTTGC
This sequence comes from Abramis brama, assembly GCF_963993115.1. Taxonomy (NCBI): domain Eukaryota; kingdom Metazoa; phylum Chordata; class Actinopteri; order Cypriniformes; family Leuciscidae; genus Abramis; species Abramis brama. Next base: position 72,701,874 of record NC_139963.1, on the reverse strand, counting down.
TGCCCGAAGGGCTACCAGCGATTTTGAAATTTTGCGAGCCCTGCAGTGGGTGGCAGGTAGTTGCAATCATTGTTGGAGTGCTTAAACCAATTCGGCAAATGGATCCAGCGGTGACATTGCATTGTTGGTCTGGTCTTCTGTTAGCAAAAAAAAGAGTGCAATACAAAGGTAACTTCCACAAAGGTTGTTTATTCCAGGTAAGAGCAGGAAATAAGGGATGCAAGCAGGTGAGTGACTGAGTTAAATGATAAGTAGCAAACACTGATCGATGAACAACAGTTCTTATCTTTGTAGGTGCAGACAAGGATGTAAACAGGATGGCTGGAGACTGAAGAGGATTAAAGATAGGATCGTAACAGGTAGGTAGTCGGGTGAGTAGTTTGGGTGGGAACAACAAGACCAGACAAAAGTGAACTGAGAATTGATTGTTTATATGGTGAGTCCTTGATAAGATTTAATAGGTGCGCAAGCTGTCTCGCCTATGTCTGCCTGCTGCAGCAAATGCGTTTTGTGCTTCAGTATTCTCGAGAAAAGGAGTTTTCCCGTAGCGCAAGCTAAACTTACGCAACACTCGTTCCCTCTCTAGAGAGAACCGAGGTTACGTTAGTAACCGAATGTCGTTTTCATTCAAGCAGCTGATTTCTGTGAATGAATGTAAAACTAAATGTATATTGCAGCACTGGGTGAAGTCAGTATACATTGACAACGATTTGAGACAATTAATATAAAACTATGTAAATGGCGCTCTGTGGCGCGGCAGGATTTTGAACAAGGTCCTGAGCCGTTGCTGGGCGCCGCAGACAGACGCATGGCGCCGCCGGTGTGTGTACACTCACAGAGAATAATGTGTTTGAATTTAAAAGACGTGGCGCTGCGCTTCTCGTCCGGTGTGCGACCCCTTTCAAACAACTCGTCAAATTAATCAATCTTTTCCGCGATATACTCTGCTCTGCTTGGCCAGACAGCTCAGTCTGTTATGATTGGTTTACCGCGTACAGCGCGCGCTTCGAAAACAAAAACATTGCCAAAACAATGTCATTTTAATTACTGAATTTAATTACTGAAATTGTTGTGCTGGTCCCCCATGCACAGGGCAATAATGACACCAGCATAGAAATAGCCTACTCATAATTCTTGTTTGCTGAAAATATAGAATTATGTCAGACACCATAGCTTGCAAACGGTCTATGAATCAGTATGTTTCCATCCACCTATTTTTATGAGCATTTTAGAATATCGCATAAAAAACGCTCAATGGAAACGTCAAGATGCACATGAATTCTAAAAATGCGCAAAAAAATAGTATGCCTTCAATTTGAGTCCGATATTTTTTTTTTAATTCGGTAATAACACATTTGCTGAATAAATTCCCTGATGGGCATAAATAAACCATGTGACTTTGAGCGATGAGATAGCATAACAGGACTAACCAGCGGACCGATCTCGTTGCACAGCAAGTGTGTCGTCAAAGTGGTTCGGTATAGTTAGGCTTACTTCCCAGAACTGTCTTACGCCCGAGTGTGTTCCCAAACAGCATGCATTTATATACAACATTTCTTTTCTTAGTGATATTTAGTGCCAGTTTATCAGGAAGTGAAGATTTTGTTCTCTTCGACTCAATGCTATATTCCAATTTTGCGCATAAGTTAAATTTGCACTTTTGGATGTAAGCATAGCTACTGACTCTGAGTATATACAGGTCAGGTAGGCTACTATACATTTTAAATGTTAAATTATTATTTCATGTGTTTACAGTTCAGCAATTAGGCTATAACTTTGTTTATTGTTGTAATATTTTTATTTTTTTTATTTTACAATTTACTATAATATTATCAGAGATTGCATTCACTCTAAATACTTTTTATTTTATGAAGCTCAACAATCTTTTGCTGCCCATCAGAACTATATTCTGTGGTTTTACTCATTGTGATGATTAAGGGGATTTTGCCTTTGTTAGGGGTTAGGGTTATAACATAACAACCCTAATATGTTTCCTTATATTTATTCTTCTGTGAAACATGAAGTCATAGCTGGACAATTTCATGTTCTAGTCACCCTGGTGTGCTAAAAACAAATCGTAAATATGAAATAAATGGGAATATACTTTTTAAAAAAGTTACTCGTAAGAATTTCAAGGGGTGCCAATAATTGTGGCCAACGTGCATTGGGGAAAAACATTTATTTCATAAGGTGATCCACTACACACTCCCACCGCTGGACAGAGAATATCTCCACACCCGAAAAGCTCCACTTTTCACAACTTCTTGACATCTCCATGCACAGGAAACACAAGCAGATTCAACAGATTACGAATATGCACAATATCACATTTGCTTTTATTTTTAAAAGCCTTTTGAACAACTAGAGCCGCTCTGTTTAGAGTTTTGAGAAGGCAAAACAAACCCTACATTAAGACTTAATCACACCAAATACAGAACTAACAGCTTGCATGGTTCAGTAAAAATATGTTTTTATCTTAATGATGCTCTAACATAAAAATGGCAGCTATATGATGAAGTAAATTAATATAAAAAAAAATGTTTTTTAAATGTCTGTCTATATGCACTGCATTTATGCTAATTTGTTTTATTTTCAGCTGATGATGAACTACTCGACTTTTACACACCAATAAATGTCTATGAAGATGGCACCTTTGCCTCTGAAGCAGGACTTGGACAAGCTCGTACTGAACACAGTATACATGAGGCAGAAGCCAGAGACCACACCACCACTTTCTGGAAAGGTTTGAGTAGTGATGTTCTAACATGAGATGAAATGCCAAATGAATGCCAAAAAAAAAAAAAGTTTTTTAAATGTCTGTCTATATTTAAATGTCTGTTATAACAGGCAGATGAACAAAGAGAAAAGGTGATCTGATGGTGTTGTTTTCACATAATCATCATTTGACCTGAATCACAAATCTCATAGCCTAATCTCTGAGCTAGATTATATTGTTGATTACAGCATCACTGTGATTCTACTGTACAGTATAAGATCAAGCTTTTTCAAAATAATCCAAAGGATTTCTTAAAGGGACAATGTGTAGGAATTTCTCCCATCTAGTGGTGAAATTAGCCGCTTTCCGACCAAGTAGTTACAGGAACTTAGTTCTAGGAACTGTCCACTTCTAGACAGTTCTAAGAACTACTCTCCCCCAAACTCGGTTTTGCTGTTTGCGTTCGCACTGGCCAAGTGGCCATAGGAACTGGTAGGAGGGGTAAGGGAGTGACGCAAGCACGGTGACTTTTATTTTGATGGCGCGACAGACCTTTATTTTGGCGGCGCTGAGAACGCCAGAGCAAACAATGCTCGCATTCTCTGTGTTTATTAGTTAGCGATCTGTCTAACAGTACTGTTTAATATGTTATTAGATAGAACTGTTATAGAAAGTAGACAGTATATGAAAAAAAGGTTATTAGCCTATGCCGTGTGGTTGATGTCCAGTGTTGCTAGCTGGGCAGATACACATAATCATGTTTGGCTTGGTCCCCTCAAAGTTGCGTTGGATTTTCTCTTCAGCATAAAGGTTTAGAGACCCATCTATCACTGTTTTCCATGTTTGTATAGTTAGTTTCTGGAGTAAATATATAGGCTATAATCTGTGTGTTTACATTCTAGCTGTTTTAAAAATGGCGGGTGCTGGTGTTCCGCATGCGTTCGGTCATCAGCGTACACTAACGTCACAGATAGTTCCTATAGTGCTGGTTTAGACCCTACTCTGAAGTAGGACCTAAATTAGTTCCTACAAATGGAGTTCCTAGAACTAAAATCGTTCCTAGTCGGCGTGTTCGCACCGCAGGAACATCCGGGTACTTTAGCCAATAGTTCTAGGAACTGTGAAAAGGTTCCTCCGCTCGGAAAGCGGCTATTGTATTTTGCATTCAAACGAATAATGCTCTCCAGCGCCTCACTTTTCCAAATGCGTGTTGCATCTACGGTAGCCGTTATGTACCAAAAAGCTATGACAGGATGTCTTATAATAGCACTTCATCGAGTTTTCCTTCGGGTGAACAGGTTTGTTATTTAAAACAAACTGAAACTTGAATTAACGAAAAAAAGAATGTTACAGTATGAATTACTGACTGTGAAAAACATTAACTATGGTAATTAGTAGTAATGCCTTCTTTACTCGTTATATTTTTTGAAGTACGTGCATTGTTAGATATCATCATCATCAGCGCCTTCTCTAACGTTACTTTACTCAATAGCTGCTATTCATCAAAGAGCCTGTTTAACTTTTAACTATAAATGTTCTACTGTCTATAATAAAGTACACACTCAAGCAATGAAAATAAGCTTGTAATTAAGACCGTAACATTGACTTACCTGTCGAGAAGACAGCAGGCAACTTTTGAAAGCTTTGTCCTGCATTAGCTATCCCAACATTAACCCTTGTTTTTGTAATCTCCGGTCACGTTTCCTTTTACGGTGTATTTTGGACTTTTTCGACGACGAGGACTCCTTATCCTGTGACTCATATGTATGGACTCCTCCATTATAAATAACCGTGCAGTGCAGCCTTTTAAACTTGCCGGGGCCGTGACAAGCGCCTCTCACAGCTCTGCTCCTCCGCTTCTGCTGACTTCAGTCACATGACGCTGGCTCTGAAAGAAAACGCGTTGTGGAAACGCGTTGGCCTAGTTCTTTTTGTCCCTTTCTTCTATTATAGTTTTTCAAGATGGCAGAACTACATGGAAGCCTGTATATAAAGATAATCAATCAATTCACATTGTCCCTTTAAAAGTTGTTCTGATAAAAAAAAAAATCTTCTAAAATCATCTTTCTTTCAGGCACACACAGACATCAATAATCAGCGTATGAATCTCAGCAATAGTGTCAAACAGCATTTTCAGATCAACTCTGAACATTAGTCAAGTCAAGTCAAGTCATCTTCATTTATATAGCGCTTTTAACTAGGGGTGCACCGATCCGACTTTTTCAGTCCCGATACCGATACCGATGCCTGGGCTTTGTGTATCTGTCGATACCCGATACCGATCCGATACTATAGTTGAATTAATAATAAACTGTATACCTTCCACCTTATACCTTCCTTGAAGAGACTAAAGGCACCAGACTTTACTAACTAAACATAACTAAGACAAAATAACAGATGTATGTAATGTGTTGAATTCTTATTTATTTAAAAAACAATTGTGCATTCAAATCGAAAATAGAATATAATCAAACTTCTTTAAATAAATGTAAAAAAAAAAAAAATGTAGCAGTGGAAACAAAAAAACAGTGTATTGGTCAAACATACAATAGTAATCTGACAGTTTCCAAAAATTGTAAACATGTAAAAATATAAAGTGCAAAGTCCTGCAAACAGGAATTTAAAATGCAACATAGCAGCTGTACCTGAGAATAAAAAAATAAAAAGTTGGTCGAACAACAACTTGATCACACATACAAATAATAATAACCAAACATTGTAATGTAGTGCAGTGTCACACCACCATCACAAACATGACCTGTGAATGCTCACCTAATTAGCAATGGCAAATTTAAATGTCAGTTTTAATTATCATTATGTTTCATATTTTTAAAAATGAAAACAAAAAGAAGCAGGGTTGTGTTTTATATTTCGTGTTGTTATAAATATATGCAGTAAAGATAATCAATGTACGCGTTTGCCTGAACCACATTTATGTGGCCATTAATATGTTTAATTTTTTTTTTTTAAATGAAAAGAGGCAGAGTGGTGTTTTATAACATACTTCGTTTTATTGTTGGCTAAAATATACATAAAGAGATGACCGGAGTAGCCAGAGCGAGCTGAGTGACGCGATCAAGAGCGCTGCTGTTCCATTTGCAGAATAACCGGACTCGCATCCTCTCGTCCTCGGGAGTTCGTTCTCCAAAGTCGAACTTGGCAAGTCCGAACTACCAAGGACGGACGCAAGTCCGAAGTTTGCGTACTTGGTATTGAGAAACGGCCTCTGGCTCGCTCCATGTTGCTTCTAGCATGCGACACACGTGAAGCTGAATGACGTAGGTTCTGCTGCGACGACAAAAAAAAAAAAAAACCTGGATCGGCCCGTGGATCTGTTATTTTTTCCGATCCCCGATCCAGCTATTTTATCAGTATCGCGGCCGATATCCGATCCTAATATCGGATCGGTGCACCCCTACTTTTAACAACGTAGATTGTTTCAAAGCAGCTTTACAGAGATAAGCGGATAATTTAAGGTAACAGATATTGTTTTGGCTTTATAGCAGAGTTAAGTTATTTTCCATCTAAAGTTAGTTTTGATTGATTTGCTTCCGTCGCAACGATAATTTGTTATTAAATTAGGGGCCGCTAAGACGACACCATTCTCTCTACACAGACTTTAAACGCAAACCTGTGAGAAACGCTGATGGCGTTCACATGCGCATTTAGAATGGGTTCTATAGTTATGTGCATTTGAAAATATGCAGGTTTGGAATTCCCTACAAGCCAAGCCTAAACAAAGTACTTGTCTTTCCTTATAAATTTTGATAAAGAATTTTATTTTATTTTGTTGCTTTGGGGTAGGAACGCGAAACAAAATTTCCCGACAACGCCTTATCTGTAGAGTGGTAGAGGGATCCTCCATAGGGAGAGACTAGTTGGCACTTCAGCACTGCGTTGTCATCGGTCCAGGCGAAGGTCCTTCGTCAGATCTAGATACAGCCTGGATCCGGCAGGCTGCAGGAAAACCTCGGGATAAACACAGACACTAAAATTAGCGTAGATGCCATTCTTCTTATGATGTAACGAGTACATCAGGATTTATGGGAAGTGTTCCCGGTTCCGGCTGACCTAATCTATGCAGCCTAACATTAAATTATAGAAGTCTATAATGTATTATGTGAATGCTAGGTCAAAGAGATGTGTCTTTAATCTGGCTTTGAACTGACAGAGTGTGTCTGCTTCCCGGACAATGGTAGGAAGACTGTTCCAGAGTTTTGGTGCTAAATAGGAAAAGGATCTACCGCCAGCAGTCGATTTTGATGTTCTAGGTATTATCAACTGGCCAGAATTTTGAGATCGCAATAGACGTGACGGACTATAATGCGTTAAGAGCTCGCTCAAGTACTGTGGAGCTAAACCATTTAGTGCTTTGTAAGTAATCAGCAATATTTTAAAATTTATGCGATGTTTAATAGGGAGCCAATGCAGTTTTGACAGAACTGGGCTAATATGGTCATACTTCCTGGTTCTGGTAAGAACTCGAGCTGCTGCGTTTTGAACTAGCTGTAGTTTGTTTATTAAGCGTGCAGGGCAACCACCCAGTAGAGCATTACAATAATCTAGCCTTGAGGTCATGAACGCATGGACTAATTGTTGCGCATTTGTCAATGAGAGCATATGACGTAATTTAGATATATTTTTAAGATGGAAAAATGCGGTTTTACAAATACTAGACACGTGACTTTCAAATGAAAGATTGGTATCAAAGAGCACACCCAGGTTCCTAACCAACGATGAAGACTTAACAGAGCAGCCATCAAGTGTTAGACAGTATTCTAGATTATTACGTGAGGAAGTTTTTTGTCCAATAATTAGAAACTCTGTTTTTTCAGAATTTAGAAGTAGGAAATTACGAGTCATCCAATTTTTTATATCCGCTATGCATTCCGTTAATTTTGTGAATTGATAAGTTTCGTTAGGTTTTGAAGAAATATAGAGCTGAGTATCATCAGCATAACAGTGAAAGCTAATTCCATGTTTCCTAATGATATCTCCTAATGGTAGCATGTACAGAGTGAACAGCAGCGGTCCTAGTACTGAGCCTTGTGGTACGCCATACTGAACTTGTGAACGATAAGACATCTCTTCATTTACTGCTACAAACTGATAACGGTCAGATAAGTATGATTTAAACCATGCTAGTGCATTTCCCGTAATCCCAACATAATGTTCGAGTCTATTTAAAAGAATGTTGTGGTCAATGGTGTCAAATGCAGCACTAAGATCGAGTAACACTAATAGAGAGATACAACCACGATCGGATGATAAGAGCAAATCATTTGTAACTCTAACGAGAGCAGTCTCGGTACTATGGTACGGTCTAAATCCGGACTGGAAATCCTCACAGATATCATTTCTCTCAAGAAAGGAACACAGTTGTGAGGATACCGCCTTTTCTAATATCTTTGACAGAAAAGGTAGATTCGAGATCGGCCTGTAATTGACTAATTCTGTAGGATCAAGTTGCGGTTTTTTAACAAGCGGTTTAATCATAGCCAGCTTAAAGTTTTTTGGTACGTATCCTAGAGACAAAGATGAATTAATGATATTAAGTAGAGGATCTATGACCTCTGGAAGCATCTCTTTCAGTAGCTTAGTTGGTATAGGGTCTAACATACATGTTGTCGATTTAGATGATTTAATGAGTTTAGTAAATTCTTCCTCTCCTATAGCAACGAAAGAATAAAAATTTTCCTCTGGGAGACTACAATGCACTGCCTGATGCGATACTGTAGTAGACGGTTGCATAGTTATAATTTTGTCCCTGATATTATCAATCTTGTAAGTGAAGAAGTTCATAAAGTCATTACTGCTGTTTTGCTTGGAAACTTCTGGGCTTGAATCTTTCTTTTTCGTTAGTTTAGCCACTGTTTCAAATAAATACCTAGGATTATGTTTATTTTCTTCTAATAGGGTTGAAAAATAAGCAGATCTAGCAGCTTTTAAAGCCTCTCTGTAAGTAATTGAGCTCTCCTTCCATGAAATGCGAAATACCTCTAGTTTTGTTTTCTTCCAGTTGCGCTCCATTTTTCTGGCTGCTCTCTTAAGGGCCCGAGTGTGCTCGTTGTACCACGGCGTTGGATTATTTTCTTTAATCTTCTTTAAGCGCAACAGAGCAACTGTGTCTAAAGTGCTGGAAAAGAGAGAGTTAAACGTTTCTGTTGTAATATCTAGTTCTTCTAAGCTATCTGGGATGCTGAGATGATGAAACTGATCAGGAAGATTATTAATAAAGCAATCTTTAGTGGCAGAAGTGATAGGTCTCACATATTTGAAACACGGAGTTGTCTTTGCAGCCTTGGCTAAATGCAAATTACACGAGACTAGACAATGATCTGAGATGTCATCGCTCTGCTGCAGAATTTCAACAGCATCAACATCTATTCCGTGGAATAATATTAGATCTAGAGTATGATTACGACGATGAGTAGGTCCTGACACGTGTTGTCTAACTCCAATTGAATTTACAATGTCTTTAAATGCCAATCCCAATGCATCTTTTTCATTATCGATGTGTATATTAAAATCACCAACAATTAGTACTTTATCTGCAGTCAATATTAATTCTGATAGAAAGTCCGCAAATTCTTTGATAAAGTCTGTATGGTGCCCTGGTGGCCTGTATACAGTAGCCAGCACAAATCTCAAACGTGATTTATCGTTTACACTATATTTTACATTAAGCACCAATGCTTCAAAAGAATTATATTTAAAACTTGATTTCTTAGTGGTTTTGAAACTATTACTATAAATTACAGCAACACCACCCCCTTTACGTTTCAGACGAGGCTCATGTTTATAACAGTAATCTTGCGGGGTGGACTCATTTAAAGTAATGTAATCGTTTGGTTTTAGCCAGGTTTCTGTCAAACACAGCACATCTAGGTTATTAACTGAAATCATATCATTAACAATGAGTGCTTTTGAAGTAAGCGATCGAATATTCAGCAACCCAAGCTTTAGCATTTGCTCATCTGTATTATAGCCGTTTTTTATTTGTTGAACATCAATTAAATTTTTAACCTTAGATGGGTTAAAACGTTTTTTGGATTTCCAAATTCGGGGAACAGACACAGTCTCAATATGATGATAGCTAGGTGAAAGAGGCTCTATGTGATGGGATATATCTGACCTTGGTGACGCGAGGCCGCTAGCAGACAGTCGGTTTAGCCAGTCTGTCTGCTTCTTGACCTGAGGCCCAGATTGTCATGTTTGAGCTCTAAGACTATGTGCCATATTACTAGAGAGAAGAGCAGCACCATCCCAGGAGGGATGAATACCATCTCTTTTCAACAGGTCAGGTTTGCCCCAAAAACTTTTCCAATTGTCTATGAATTCTATATTATTAAGCGGACACCACTTCGACAGCCAACCGTTAAGCGAACACAATCTACTAACTATCTAACATTAGAAAACTACTAACATTAGAAAACAAGCGACTAAAAAGTCACTTAAAAACAGCAGAAATAAAAGAAAATATTAAGAATAAAGGAATTACTAAGACAATGAATCTCATTATGTATTCATGCAACAGTGCATGATGGGAGCCATGAATGGGTGTTGATTGGTGGTACCCAGAATGCACTGCAACATGCTTTAGGCTATAATTGTCACCATTGTTGAGATTCACAGGCTGATTACTGATATCTGTGTTTCTAAATACATTTATATCAGAATCACCAATTAAGGCAATCCAGGGAGAGCTAGGAGAAATGCCCTCAGACCTGAGAAAAGATAAACTTATGGTGTCGTCTCTGTGGATGTGGTAATTGAAGTCCTACAAATAGTGTTATTAATGAATGTTGGGAATATAATTCTTTTCAAGGTAATGGATTTGGATGGGTAATAAAGGCTAAAGCAGAGGAATTAAGATTAGAGAATCTTCATTTTATCTCCCCTACCCCTATTAGTAGTATCCCCTTATGGATGTTTCCAAAAACTGAGGTAGATTTAAACATAATGGAATTAAAGAAAGAATGGAAAGAGTGTGAGAAAGGACACATGGCAAGTCAGTACATAAGAAGGTGAATATTTTAATTATTTAGATATTTATATAGATGGATCATAAGACGAAGAAGAAAAGGCATAGGCATTTACATACCAACACTAAATGTAAGTATTGGGAAAAGATTATCCGAGTCTATAAGTCAGGAAGGAGGAAAATGTAACCTTGAGGGTGTATTGGGAACAACAGGAGAAGGGGTAGAGGATACACAGAATGATGTTGTGGAATATCTGAAGAGTACAGGGGTATATTATAAGATCTAGGGATATAAATATATATGTAATATTAAAATAGTTATATAGGAAAGTTTTTTATTAGAATTTTTAAAGTAAAATAGATCATTGAAACATTACCCATATATTGCATACTCCGGTACAGTAGGTGGCGGTATGCACCTGATAAGTCGTGGATGCAATCCGCCATTAAACTAAAAAAAGAAGAAGAATTTATATCAGAACAATTTTTAAGAAATCTTTTAGATGACATTGACAATTCTACAAGGTGTATATTATGCTGTACAAGGACAGTGCTGCCATAATCAGTAAAGTAAACCTAACACAGAGATAAGACTCTAAATGAGTTCAGTGATTCAGGTCAAATGATTATTATGTGAAAACATAACCAAAACCCAAAGGAGAGACGTTCAAGCTGACCAATCAGATAATTACATCTCCCCCCACCGCACTATAGATGTGACACTTCATCGACCCCAAAGTACACACATCTACAGGCCTTGAACTCTATCAGCCAAAATGTAAGGATCAAATCCTTTCTCTTGCTGTTCTTGCCATAACAAACAGCCAGAACAAAAACATTAAAAGATTAAGAGTCGAACTGCCCAACTAAATCAAACACCGATCTCCATAATGGTGACATCAAACTTTATTATTTACATCTAAACCTCTATTAATTCTCAGTAAAATCTTCTGTAGACGTCTGACAGAAATAAAGTCAGTCTGGTTAGTAATAAGTGAAGCTTTTACTGCTGTTTGTGGAGTTGTTTAATCCTCCTCTACTGAGATCTCCAGAGATTAGATGTCTTTATCTTCTGCTATCTTCAATAATGCTCAATCATCATTCAATCAATCAGTCAATTATCGGAAAGTAACAAATTAAATTTACTTGCGTTAATTGAGTAGTTTTTTTTTTTTTTTGAGTAGTTCTACTGCACTGCACTGCACAAATTCATATAAAGCTGTCTATATGCACTGCATTAATGCTAATTTGTTTTATTTTCAGACGGTCAATATACCAGACAGCTGCGGAAACGACCACTCAGCGTAGATTTCACTGTTTCAAGAGACACAAAGAAGACATTGATGAAACGGGAAACATGGGAATTTAAAAAAGACGATTCAGAAAGGCCTGTAACAAGCCTTGCATCAGCTGGTGTTAGTGCAGCCAACATCATAAACATGATTGACACAGCTGACAGACCAGCAGCTGCTAGTGCAGAGGGCATCTATGCTGGAACTGGAGCATATGCAATAAGTCCTGAGAACAAACCTGGAAAGAGAATCCCCAAGGCTGGAGCTTATGCAGAAGCAGGAGTTGGACGAGTTCGAGCTGAATTCAGTGTATTTGAGGCAGAAGCCAAAGGGCCGAACGCCTCAGCTAGGGCTGACGCCAATGTGGTTGGAGCCGGAGCAATAGCTCGAGCTGAACTCGCCAGCGCATCAGCTACAATCGGTCCATTTGGTATGAAAGTGGGACTTGGAGTTGACACGGGTGCATCTCTTAGTCCGAATGGGTTGGAGCTCAAAGTCCTGGGAACTGGATTCACAATTGGTCCAAAAACCAGTATATCTATTCTGGGTTCAGAAGTGTCATGTTGCGTCCTGTAACGCTATAAAATCATGAAGACAAAAACAGTAACCTGAATATATATTAACTTTGCCCCTTACTGTTTTAATGCACTATTAGTCTTGATGTTTAGCTAAAACACATAATTATACTTTAACAATATGAAAACATAAAATAATTTTAATAACATAAAATTGGTCCGAATGGGTTGGAGGTCAAATTCCTGGGAACTGGATTCACAGCTGGTCCAAAAACCAGTTTATCTCTTCTGGGTTCAGAAGTGTCATGTTCAGTCATGTAGTCATATAGGTGTTACCTTCAATATTTATGTGTAACATCTTGCTATGAAATCATCAACATAAATGCTGAATCCCTGACAATATTCAAGACACAGTTGAAAACTCATCTCTTCTGTCATCACTTCCCAGTCGATCTCACAGTGATCTCTCCAGTGTGCTCATATTATGGCCACAATGTGAGGTCACCACGGCTAGAAATGTAATTGGACATGGACTAAAAATGTTAAGAATGTTTTTAGAGAGTGTTATAACCTACCTTTCACCAGAACATTCTGGTAACAAAAATAAAATTAGCTGCAAAATAACACGATACTCTCAAAACATTCTTAGAACAAGAACATTGATTTTTAGCTGAGATGAGCTCATATTGAGATCACAGAATGAGCACACAGTGAGTGTGCTGTGAGTTACACTTTAAGCTCACTGTGACTCACATTGATTACGTAGTGACCAAATGGTGAAATCAAATTATTGACTGGATTAACTACTGTACATCCTGCTGAAAAACAACAACAACAAAATTATTTCTTCCACAATGCTTTCACTTTTCTTTAACCCCTCCCTGTTCTAGCTAGCATCCCTAAAGGATGTCTGAAACTCTGTGTTATGAGCACTTCTCATGTTCATTTGCCTCTAATGATGATACATCACTGTTAAAAATACGTACTTTTACAGAGAAAATGCAGAATATTTTTACAATAATTTCACATTTTCTTTAGAAGTGTGTAATTCCATAAAAATGCACAACAAATGTACATTTATTTACTGATTATGTTTGCTACTGAAAATAACTTGTATTTTTTCCTTAAAATTTGAATGTGCAAAGATATCATGTTAATGTGAGATGCCCATAAAAAACACATCTGTAATTTTTACTTCTCAAAGTTATAAAATAAAGATATATTTACAGAATTTTTTTTATTTTTTTTATAAAACTAAATTTCCTTAAAAATACAGACATTCAGACCACTGAAAAACAGGCCTTCTACCTTAAATAAAGGAAAATGTCATGAAGTTTAAACTGATATGTCCACAAGTATACATAAATACAAATGAGTGCTGATTGAGCTTTAAAGCCCACTCTTAGTAATTAAAAACACCCCCAAAAGAGACAAGAGAGCAGGAAAGGCTTCAGTCACCAGAGAGACGATCAGATAAGATGTCTTTATTGTGGTGGAAAATGTGGTCAAGAAGACCTCGGCCATAGGAAAGACAGAAACAGACCTTAAAACAGACTTTCCTGCATTCATTTATAGACGAACTGATCTATAAATGAATATGCATCCCAGGATGATTTACTGTCTTGTGTAGTCTCTTTTGAAACTATTATTTCTCTGATACTGTGTATTTTATGATTGAACCAACGGTCAACGTAACCTCACCTATACCATGTTTGGTCTCTATAAATTGGTACTTTGAAGATCAAAATGATTGTGTATATGTCGATTGCTGCGCAACATATTAGTATTACAATAATCTTTAATAGTTTCTTCACTAGCCTATCCGCTCAAAATATTGAGTTCTCTTTTAAGTCTTGCACTTGAATGGACAAATTAACACCAAAATTATGTCAGTCAACAGGTGAGCATCCTAGCAAACACAGTAGGTTATGTCTTAAGTGTACAGGATCCGTGCATTATGTATTCGAGTGACAGCAGCCTAATATTCCTGCTGTCTGTGTTTTTAAAGGTATAGCGGAGGATTTTTTTACTTCCAGGTGGATCACCTATACTATTGGTCCTCCTAATTGTCAATCATTCTGGTGAATCAATCAAACTATTCAAAAAGTGGAGAGGGCGGGTCTTATCTAAAATTCGGAAAGATCCTCCACTATACCTTTAATGTTAATAAAAAACAACAAAAGACAAGGAAATCACTCGCTGCTCTTTTCTATTTTTTAATAAGTATTTATCTTTAATGTATACAGTAGCGCTGGGTATTGACACAAATTTCACAACTCGATTCAATTTCGATTGTTGGGTAGACTAGTGTGGTGCTGGTGGATATTGAGCAGACATAAGTCGTCCGGTCAGAGACGAAGTACACTTTAATGGATTGAGGCTTGTAGAGACATTTAAAGTCGCAGGATTGAGTTGAGTGAACAATTGCAGTGCAAGTAGTAGAGGGTATGGCAGAGTAGTTTGGAGTGTAACGTAGTATGAGTGGGTTTGTATATGAACGCACTCTGCAACAACAACAACAATAACAGCAGGACACTAGCAAAGTCTCTATACGAGGTCAATTACGTCCGGTCAATTACTGTGTCACCAGAGTAATGCGTCTTTAAGTCACAAGGGGGCGCTAATGTCTCAATATATGCATAGCTGGTCTTTTCAACAGATTACGATTCAATTCGATTCAGTATTGATTATTTTGGATATCAGGTACAATACATGGCAAATTTTCTCAAGGAAAACAAATCTATTGTTATAATCTAATATAAAACTATTATTGTAAACTACGGGAGTCAGTGGTAGCCTATAGGCTTCATTAGCCTACTATAATATTGAAGGTAAAAATGAACTGATTTGTATACAAACACTTAAATTACACTTTTATGTATTTTTATAATAATAAAGTTATATGAAATTATATAAACATTTAAATGGTGGCTGTCATAAAAAACTTTCCAAATTTATTCACACATGCATTAAATATTGAAGAACATTAAAAATTATAACGAATATGCAATAAGGTGCATTTAACAAAATGCTCCTGTCTAGAGTTAATTTTTCTCGCTGATTAACGAGTTTATGGTCACTGGATATGGTTTTTCTGAGGTAAATGTGACGTTACATGACATTTACTGACGTCTTTCCACGGTTGAAACACTGATTGAGCGATTCCATGTCACATGATACAGATTTTGATAAGTTATACTCTACCATTTAACACACTTTCAGATGCTCATTCATGTTTATTTCGCGCTGTAGCCTAACTGATGTTATTAAGGCGGAAGAGAAGATCATGTGCTTCTCTAGAGCTGAGCCAGAGCGATCTCACGCCACAGCGACAAAACTGCTTATGGTTTTGAATTTTGTAAGAAAATGGATGTAATTTGAAATCTGAGACTTTGTTTTATGTCAATAGTAACAAAACACAAACATTATTGCGATTTATTTGATGGGATGTGCACTACAATGTTCCATTCATTCATCAACTGAAAACAGGATGACTAATCGACTTAAGAATCGATATCGGTTCGTAAAAATGAGAATTGATTAAAATCAAGAAATCGATATTTTTTACCCAGCCCTAGTGTAGTCAAATATGCAAAGTTTTACACTTTATTCAATAGCTGTGTCCCAATGTGAAGGCTGCATCCTTTGAAGGTCGCATTTAAAGGCCGATTGTGTCATCGCGGCGCGACGAAGGCTACCCTGATTCAAAAGCGACGCCAAATGCACCCTTCTTTTCCCTGTGAAAGGAAGGACACATAAATGCATCCTCAGCGGCCTATCCTACCCCATAAGTCATTGCGCACCGGTGACGACAGCATTTTTATTTTAAAAGATTGCGGCTGAGAGTTCGGTGGTGGACGGCAAATTCACATTTAAATGTAAGTTTGAAAAAGAAATAGGATTTTTGTCCAAAATTGTATGTATTTTTAAAAGTATGACCAAAGTACATAAAAGTGCCCATAGTCTAAGAATCACCCATACATCAAATATATCAGCCTATATCAAACTGTATTATGTTTTCATTTACTCAAATAGCTAGCGAAACCAGAGTTAAAGTTTATTATAAACTTCATCTTAACTCCTTCGTCACCATTGTGTGAGGCAGAACTTGTGCTAATATTAGTTTAACGACCTATCTGTAATATTTGCACTAGTCTGTCTCACTTGTGTATTATAGGAAATATCACTCACCCTATAAAGCCCACAATAAGAAAAGCAGTATAAGGCAGTGGGGTTTCACTTTTATGTGTTTTTGTAGTGCTGTCATGCAAGTTATGTCTACAAAGGTTTTAACCACATTTTAGTATACAGAAATATGATTTCTGAAGTATTTTGTATGCATGTCCTGATGTGTCGTATTTTACAGTGTTAATGATGCACTAATGTTAAGATTGCACCCCTGTGTTAATATTTCTCATAAGTACCCTTTTCTGCTTTTTTAGAGCAATTCTGGAGAAAATGGGCAAAAAAAATGACAACTTAAAAAAAAAATAGTTAGTTAGTTAGTTATAGTTAGTAGTACTTTATTGTCCAGCCTTAGCTGAAAATTGGTCTTTGGTCTCGCCATACAATCACAAAACAATTAACAATACACAATATACATCAAAATTAAAATATCCACATCTCATTCCTCTTATTCAAAAGACTTAATGCATTTGGTACAAAAGTTTGTTTATATATTGCTTTGGTCGCTTTTGGTGTTCTGTAGCGACGACGTGATGGCAATAATCCAAAAACATGATTCAGGAGTGTGTTGTGTCTCTTGCTATAGTCAAGGCTTTTCTCTGAACTGCACTTTGATATAACTGTGCGACTGATTTTTGCTTGGATCCTATAATTGTTCCTGCGACTCTTGTAATTCTGTCTAATTTTACTTTATTCAGATGTAACTCGCCCGAACCACACAGTTATATTATACCCTAAACACTCTCAATTAAACTAATGTAAACTCTTTGCAGAACAACCTGACTTAAGTCTCAATTCCCTTAGCAGATATAGCCTTTGATTTGCTTTCTTACAAATAAGATTCACATTATCAGAGAAATTCATTTTACAGTCAATCATGGTTCCCAAATACTTAAAAGTCTTCACAATTTCAACTGTTTGATCACATAACATTATTCCTGTTACAGGCTCTGAATAATTTAAAATCAACTCTTTTAAAATAATTTTGTGATTGTTTTAATTATTTTGTGTGTAAAACACTTTAAATGGTCAGTGTATGGAAAATGCAATATAAATAAACTTGCTTTGCCTTTACTTCATATTTATCAATAAAGAAATTGCTTCACACCATTTTTCTAGTTTCAAAACCTGCTCCTCGTACTCAATGTACGCAGTCTTTCCATAAAAGTGCCACATCATCTGCATATTTGTATAATTTATAATTCTCATGCTGCACTCTTATACAACTTGTATAAACTGAAAATAAAAGAGGTGACAGGACACATCCTTGGGGTGGCCAAAATAAAACATGTTGGAAACATGTTTATCACATAATTACTGTCTTTTCACTGTATTATTTTAAAGATTGGAAACACAATGAATGGATTGTAAAACTAAACAATTATTATCATACTAAAATATTCTTTTATTTTAATTTAATTTCTAAGTGAGTTGATATTTGATGTAAACTCTTGCCAAGGTTTTAAGGGTGCAAAGTAAATGTTTATAATGAGTTAATCAAAACATAACGTAGACAATTAAATATGCTGGAGACATCGACTTTTTAGTTTTGTCGAGTATAGGCTATATTCAGGTTTCAGCAGTTCTCAGCTCAGCGCACGTATACTGCTACAGCAGTTCTCTGATCACCAGTACAGAACCGAGAACTGTTTCTGTCAGACAGAGAACCGATGAGCTGGAGATACTGTGCATGCGTGATAGCACCATCTCTGAACCTAACTTTCTTTCGGCCAACTGATGCTGTGCTGAGACATGAGCACGGGTGAACCGAGGACTTAAATGTCTGGCCGAATTCGGCAAAATGTAAGTCTATTTAATTAGCCTGGTTAAAACCAGACCATTCTCAGTAGTAACTGAGTTATGGTCTGGCAAAGCTTCATTAATAACTCATTTCCAAAGGGGCGTCACCAATGGACGTCGCTCAAATGCCTCTGGGTGCAGTTGTATATACCTAAAACCAATCAGAGCGATCGTCATCGTGTAAAGCCATATGCTGCGTCCCAATTTGCCTAAGTTACACTACGCCATAAAAGTATGTACTCTTTTTGTGAAGAAAAGGTATTTACTTTTGAATGTGTAGCAAAAAAGTAGGCAAGCTTTGGGACATACTACTTTGTCATCTTTATCGGACGGATCTGTCGCGTGCATCCTGTCACTTAAACTGCCCTGTCAATCATCTTGTCACAGTTAAAGTCCTCTATTAAATCTAATTTAATTTCCTACCGTTTCGGAGAGAAATGTAGTAGCACGTTCAACTGCCAGTGGGTCTTTCATGGAGACTGTCCTCATGTGTTTGCAATTTGAATATAATAATGCATTTAAAAGTTGAACGGACGTCGCTCAAATGCCTCTGGGCGCAATTGGATAGACCTAAAACCAATCAGAGCGATCGTCATTGTATAAAGCCCGCCTCAACGTTTCTGATTGGTGCCGCGATTTCTAGGCCATGGAAATGGGCTTGAACGAGCTCTTTGCCAGACTACTTCTCGAGCAAATCTAAATTTGCCGGAAGTTGTCTGGGTTTTCCCAGGCTACTATTTAATAACAAATAAAATAAAATTGATGAAGACCAGTTTATTCACTTTATAGGCTATCGTTTAGACATGTAAAACATCTGCGTTTGCTCATCGCCTGTACAGGGTTCATTTGCAAAACGTAAGTTTAAGAAACTTATCCAAAATGATTATGACGATGATTACTATTATTTAACAGATTACAAATACCTTTATCTGAATGTATTTTTATCCGCCGGGATGATAGAACTGACGTCATTACGTGAGAACGTAAAATAACTGGTGAACCGTTTTTCTGAACCGAAAGAACTGGTTGGCTGAATCCCTCCTCGTCTCCTCGCTCCTCCGTCCTCCATCCTATGACCCGGAAACTGATTGAGCTCAGCCATCTTGAAGGACATCTCAATTCTCTAATTGCACCGCGAGGAGTCGAGGATCAAGGAGTGAGGAGTGTCCTGAGGAGTCATGAGTGAGGATACACAGGTGATTCCTATGCGGAAGAGTTTTATCGACTAAACGTGACGCACGTCTAAATTCTCCTCCCCCTTCACATCGGTCACAATCATTTAAATTTATACTTTACCTTTGCAGTTTATACAAACCACACACCTCACATATTTCAACAGGGTATCTTGCTTTATTATTATTTATTATGAATTTCTTAAATAACCAAACTTAAACAACATAAGGGCAGATCCTCTGAGCGCTGCTGATGACGCTGTGAAGTGACGCTCGAGTGATCAAGTATTTCAATGTATAAAAAAAGCTTTCCTTCGATTCCTCCGTTCTCATTTTCTTTGCAGTCTTCCCTCGCATCCTACAGGGTTGGAGCTGAGACGCAAGGAAAGGAAACGAGGATGCACAAATAAGAATTGAGAAGCACCCCCGGACTTCCCATCACTACTACTCATGTTTGTTGTGAGCACATGGCTTGTCATGTGCATTTCCTTGTGCCATGTGCTCTCCTGTGATTGTCTAGCCCCGCCCATCTTGTTACCTGATTATTGGTTCATTTGCCCCACCTGTCCTCCCTTGTTACCTGCTTTGTTTGCTCCCTATTTAGTCTCCTTGTGTTTGCAGTTCTGTGCTGGATCGTATGTTTACTGTTGTGTGCTCCTTCTGTAGTCAAGTCAAGTCAAGTCAAGTCAAGTCTTCCCCCTCTGGGTAGTTTTTGTTTGTATATTTTTTATTATTATTAATAAAGCCCATTTTCCCTGCAACTGAGTCCTCGCTTCATTTCCTCAACCCCAAACCCTGACATTTTGTTTCTGGTTTAGCTGAATCATCAAAGATCAGAAGCAAGTACATTGGTCAATTAAGTGAGATTAAATGCATAAAAATGTATGTTTTATTTTACATATTTAGTTATTGGAGGTTTGCTGAGTATTCTGCATTTCAATGATTTTATTAGTTTTGAGGAATATTGAATCTTTTTAGTCTAGAACTACAGTACCCATCATGTTTACACACAGACACACACAGACACACACTGTGCTTTGTCTCAACATGGGAACAGGAGAGCTGTATTGTATAATGTATTAATGGTACTATTAAAATGAATTGGATAAGATCCTTTTTGAAAAATGAAAATAGCTTTTGGTTTCATATCCCCAGTCAATTCTTTATGAAATTAGGAAGCATCAATATTTTCCTTAAATGTGATTATGACCTTAAAAAACTCTGTTAGTTATCAGTGTTTCATCAACAGGTTTTACTTGACTGGAAAATGATCTAAAAGCATAATTTCAGTCCTCACAACATGTGGAACTGTAGATATGTGGTATTTAGGAATAAATCTTTATCTTATGAAAATTTGTGGGAGAAAGGAATGATACATATATTAGTTAACACTGGAGTTATGTCTTTTACGACTTTCTGTTCAAAATGTAATTTATTGGACAGAGAACAGTATGATAACATTATAAAAGCAACACCACAATCTATAATTCAGATGTCTTTCAGCATATCTCACAGTAATGTAACCCGCTGTCTTCCTGAGCTTTTGGGGAAACGAGTTTCTCTCACTAACCTAAATTTACCCAATACTACAATTCGGAAAGACTTTTTTAATAAATAAAAATTAAATCTTTCAATACCTACTTTGATAGAGGATCTTAAACTTGCTGAAAACCCCTAGTCTTTTATGTATTTATTTATTTATTTATTATTTACTGGAATGTATTTTTGTTTTATTCTTTATTCTTTATATATATGTTTATGCTATGATGCTTGTCTGTTGTCTGATTAAGACATTTCACATTTTGTACCAGGGCATTCATGTTTGTTTATAGCGTACTGTTCAATAAAGTTCTTGGGGAAAAAAAGAAAAAAAAAAGTTCAGCCTCGCGCGGCGCAGAAGCGGAAGATCAAACGTCATCAGTGAGAGTTTGAATGGAGAGGATTTGGCGCCTCCTGCCGGACACTCAGAGAAACACTCACACAGGTTCATACAGTGTCAGAAACGGATCAAATGCTGGTTTTTATGCGCGAGCAGGACAGTTGTTAATAAAACTATCGTTCCCTAGACAGATGACTTTGGATTAGAAGCAGAAATGTGGATTATACTGATAATAAAATGCAATCAGCTTTAAATAATGTTGGGAAATAAAGTTATATCACGTCATGCTGCAGCTCCAGAAATGGGCGTGGCGTAAGGCTATATAATGTCTCATATGACGCAGAACTTCAGAAGAAGAAGCTCCGCAACCAGTTACTAATGCTCATGACCGAATTCTCTCTAATTTACCTTACTGTAACAAACTTGAACATCAGCTCGACTCCTCGTGAGTTTGCATTTCCTGCAACGGGTTTCATGCAGATGTGTTGATTTATTGATAATATAATTAAGTAATGACAAACATATATTGAGATTGTTTAATCTGTATTGTTGTTTTAGGAAGTATTTTCCTGCGCTGTGATCTTTCTGCAGTCTGATAATGGCGACGGGCTCTGAAACTCATCCTGGTAAGAGAATATCCCACAGGATTAAAGCAAAATAGCGGAGCTCCTAATGAGACATGGGGATGATGATGCAGAAAATATGACATGGGCGGGCCGCGGGAATGCCTTTTCGGTCGAGCGCAAAACCTTTGAAATATAATACAGAACAAATTCGACAAAATTCCCGCATTGCAGCTTGTATTTTTGTCTTTTTTTCCAGAGGGGAAATCAATATTAGTTACTAAAATCCATCGTTCATATGCTGATTCTGTTGAATATTCCATGGTAAAATGAGCAGTCAGGTTTATAGGAAAGGCAAGTTCCGATATAAAACTGTGTTCGTAGTCAAAACTCAAAAATTAGTTTATATTTAATTATTAAAAAATGGCATTATTTTATATGAAAAAGTTAATAACTGCATTTTATTTATAAAATATTTTAGTTTGTCTTCTATCTATTTTTTTTTATTAGATCAGATAACATTTTAAGCTGTCATATTACAATGTACTCCACCTATGAGGCATGTTGTCACATTTCACTTCCATTCTTTCGGGGTATATCAAGAAAAAAAAAGTATATCCTGTATTAATGAAACAAAACCACATAATTGTAGACATGTGGGAAATTAATGTGGGAAAAAAGAAATACTCTGAACCATAATTAGATTTACACAAATTGAGAAAGTCAAAAAGCGTTATTTTGTGCCCTTCGTATACAAATGCAGAGATGGACTTTGCCACAGTCAGGTTTATACAAGTTTTTAAAAGGAAAGACAAGTTCCAATATGAAACCCATAGAAAGTATGGTGACAGTGAGGGTAATATTTAATGTTTAGAGTTGAACTGTTTATCCGAATATGCTGTTTGTCACCGTTGCTGAGATTCATACTTAACCCTCTGGGGTCTGAGCTGTTTTCTGGGCCCTGGAGGTGTTCTGACATGCTCTGACATTTCTGGTTATTTCTGTTACTTGTGACATTTTCATGGCTAAAGTCTGATTACACTGTATTCAGCACAAACTCTGCTACAATAATATATCAACAGCATGTATGTAAAAGTTTGTAGTTTTGAGATAATGACATTTATGCGTGGTTTGTGAAAATACAAAAAAAAATTCTCACTGAAATAAGGCTATGAAACCCATACTGATTATTTCTTCACAAGACTTTTGAAAATTGTATCACGTAGCCTAGAATATTTGCTCTAAAACTATGTGAAAATCACCCTGATTGCTCATTCAGATAAGACAATATATTGATTTAAAAATTTTACGACGTGTTTTGTGTGAAAAAGCCTTATGCGAGAGCTCATTAATATGTAAGCTTTTCTCACCTGAGAAAGACAAAGACCCTCCCCTAATGGCCCTATTAGGAGCTATCAGGCCCTGTCATTCTGGGCAACCTTGCACAATACTGTAAATGAGGAGATTTAAAAAAAGAATGGCTTTTAAATTGTTTGGATTTATTTACAACACAACATAGTCCAAAGATACACACAGCAAATGCCAAAAAAGCACTTATTGAAAACAATGATCCAAAGACAGAGACCTTTGTGCCATTCCTAAAAACATTGTACATACCTTTAATTTCCAAGGTGTTTGATTTTCACTTTACCATGTTCATGTTCACTGAAGTCCTCAGTGGCATCTGGGCCCTGAAAAAAAAAAGTGAACATACTGACATCAAGAGAAAGGCCTGCACGATTTTGGGAATAAATTTTAGATTTTTCTGGTTAAAATTGCTTTTTAAAATTCACAGAATACACACACACACACACACACAAATGTTTCCAACAATATATAATATAATGAACAGTGAACACCAGGTTTGTTGTGCCTTGTAGGCATAAGCTATGTAGCCTGGTTCTACCAGACTCTCGTACATTTCATTTGTACAGAGAGTCTGGCCTCTCTCCATTGACAAGCGTTAACTTCCTTGTAGGCGGGTACTCTGTTGAAGTTTAAAACTATTGGATCTGACCAGAGTCACTCTGGATCTGCCATAACCAATCGCTAACTTTTGGTCGTGACGTATGTCAACTCAAA